>NW_026908412.1:0-45507 GCF_028858725.1 Colius striatus
TGCTTTCTTGTAGCTCCCATACTCAGTTGTATACCTTAAGAGACAAAAGTAGTTTTTTCAATGGGAGCTGAACAAAAAAGTGTGGTATTGAAGACAGCTCCCATAGGAAAGCAGCTGCAAATGTGACACCGTGCTGGCTGATAGACTGCATGGGGACCTACTTACTACTGTAGCTGGGGTCTGCCTTCCTCCTTTCTTGTAGCTCCCATACTCAGTGGTATACCTTAACTGACAAAAGTATTCTTTCAATGGGAGCTGAACAGAAAAAGTGTGGTATTGAAGATAGCTCCCACAGGAAAGCAGTTGCAAATGTGACACCGTGCTGGCTGCTAGACTGCATGGGGGCCTACTTACTACTGTAGCTGGGATCTATCTTCCTGCTTTCTTGTAGCTCCCATACTCAGTTGTATACCTTAAGAGACAAAATGTAGTTTTTTCAATGAGAGCTGAACAGAAAAAGTGTGGTATTGAAGATAGCTCCCACAGGAAAGCAGCTGCAAATGTGACACCGTGCTGGCTGCTAGACTGCATGGGGACCTACTTACTACTGTAGCTGGGATCTATCTTCCTGCTTTCTTGTAGCTCCCATACTCAGTTGTATACCTTAAGAGACAAAATGTAGTTTTTTCAATGGGAGCTGAACAGAAAAATTGTGGTATTGAAGATAGCTCCCATAGGAAAGCAGCTGCAAATGTGACATCGTGCTGGCTGATAGACTGCATGGGGACCTACTTACTACTGTAGCTGGGGTCTACCTTCCTGCTTTCTTGTAGCTCCCATACTCAGCGGTATACCTTAACTGACAAATGTAGTTTTTTCAAAGGGAGCTGAGAAGAAAAAGTGTGGTATTGAAGATAGCTCCCACAGGAAAGCAGCTGCAAATGTGACACCGTGCTGGCTGCTAGACTGCATGGGGACCTACTTACTACTGTAGCTGGGGTCTGCCTTCCTGCTTTCTTGTAGTTCCCATACTCAGTGGTATACCTTAACTAACAAAATGTAGTTTTTTCAATGGGAGCTGAACAGAAAAATTGTGGTATTGAAGATAGCTCCCATAGGAAAGCAGCTGCAAATGTGACACCGTGCTGGCTGCTAGACTGCATGGGGACCTACTTACTACTGTAGCTGGGGTCTGCCTTCCTGCTTTCTTGTAGCTCCCATACTCAGCGGTATACCTTAACTTACAAAATGTAGTTTTTTCAATGGGAGCTGAGAAGAAAAAGTGTGGTATTGAAGATAGCTCCCACAGGAAAGCAGCTCCAAATGTGACACCGTGCTGGCTGCTAGACTGCATGGGGACCTACTTACTACTGTAGCTGGGGTCTGCCTTCCTGCTTACTTATAGCTCCCATACTCAGTGGTATACCTTAACCGACAAATGTATTCTTTCAATGGGAGCTGAACAGAAAAAAGTGTGGTATTGAAGATAGCTCCCACAGGAAAGCAGCTGCAAATGTGACACCGTGCTGGCTCATAGACTGCATGGGGACCTACTTACTACTGTAGCTGGGATCTCTCTTCCTGCTTTCTTGTAGCTCCCATACTCAGTTGTATACCTTAAGAGACAAAATGTAGTTTTTTCAATGAGAGCTGAACAGAAAAAGTGTGGTATTGAAGATAGCTCTCACAGGAAAGCAGCTGCAAATGTGACACTGTGCTGGCTGCTAGACTGCATGGGGACCTACTTACTACTGTAGCTGGGATCTATCTTCCTGCTTTCTTGTAGCTCCCACACTCCGTGGTATGCCTTAAGAGACAAATGTATTCTTTAAATGGGAGCTGAACAGAAAAAGTGTGGTATTGAAGATAGCTCCCACAGGAAAGCAGCTGCAAATGTGACACCGTGCTGGCTGCTAGACTGCATGGGGACCTACTTACTACTGTAGATGAGGTCTGCCTTCCTGCTTTCTTGTAGCTCCCATACTCAGTTGTATACCTTAAGAGATAAAATGTAGTTTTTTCAATGGGAGCTGAACAGAAAAAGTGTGGTATTGAAGATAGCTGCCACAGGAAAGCAGCTGCAAATGTGACACCGTGCTGGCTGATAGACTGCATGGGGACCTACTTACTACTGTAGCTGGGGTCTGCCTTCCTGCTTTCTTGTAGCTCCCATACTCAGCGGTATACCTTAACTGACAAATGTATTCTTTCAATGGGAGCTGAGGAGAAAAACTGTGGTATTGAAGATAGCTCCCACAGGGAAGCAGCTGCAAATGTGACATCGTGCTGGCTGATAGACTGCATGGGGACCTACATACTACTGTAGCTGGGATCTATCTTCCTGCTTTCTTGTAGCTCCCATACTCAGTTGTATACCTTAAGAGACAAAATGTAGTTTTTTCAATGAGAGCTGTAATGAAAAAGTGTGGTATTGAAGATAGCTCCCACAGGAAAGCAGCTGCAAATGTGACACCGTGCTGGCTGCTAGACTGCATGGGGACGTTCTTACTAATGTAGCTGGGATCTATCTTCCTGCTTTCTTGTAGCTCCCATACTCAGTTGTATACCTTAAGAGACAAAAGTAGTTTTTTCAATGGGAGCTGAACAGAAAAAGTGTGGTATTGAAGATAGCTCTCACAGGAAAGCAGCTGCAAATGTAACACCGTGCTGGCTGCTAGACTGCATGGGGACCTACTTACTACTGTAGCTGGGATCTATCTTCCTGCTTTCTTGTAGCTCCCATACTCAGCGGTATACCTTAACTGACAAATGTATTCTTTCAATGGGAGCTGAACAGAAAAAGTGTGGTATTGAAGATAGCTCCCACAGGAAAGCAGCTGCAAATGTGACACCGTGCTGGTTGCTAGACTGCATGGGGGCCTACTTACTACTGTAGCTGGGATCTATCTTCCTGCTTTCTTGTAGCTCCCATACACAGTTGTATACCTTAAGAGACAAAATGTAGTTTTTTCAATGAGAGCTGAACAGAAAAAGTGTGGTATTAAAGATAGCTCCCACAGGAAAGCAGCTGCAAATGTGACACCGTGGTGGCTGCTAGACTGCATGGGGACCTACTTACTACTGTAGCTGGGATCTATCTTCCTGCTTTCTTGTAGCTCCCATACTCAGCTGTATACCTTAAGAGACAAAATGTAGTTTTTTCAATGGGAGCTGAACAGAAAAATTGTGGTATTGAAGATAGCTCCCACAGGAAAGCAGCTGCAAATGTGACACCGTGCTGGCTGATAGACTGCATGGGGACCTACTTACTACTGTAGCTGGGGTCTGCCTTCCTGCTTTCTTGTAGCTCCCATACTCAGTGGTATACCTTAAGAGACAAATGTATTCTTTAAATGGGAACTGAGGAGAAAAAGTGTGGTATTGAAGATAGCTCCCACAGGAAAGCAGCTGCAAATGTGACACCATGCTGGCTGCTAGACTGCATGGGGACCTACTTACTACTGTAGCTGGGGTCTGCCTTCCTGCTTTCTTGTAGCTCCCATACTCAGCGGTATACCTTAACTGACAAATGTAGTTTTTTCAAAGGGAGCTGAGAAGAAAAAGTGTGGTATTGAAGATAGCTCCCACAGGAAAGCAACTGCAAATGTGACACAGTGCTGGCTGCTAGACTGCATGGGGACCTACTTACTACTGTAGCTGGGGTCTGCCTTCCTGCTTTCTTGTAGCTCCCATACTCAGTGGTATACCTTAACTGACAAATGTATTCTTTCAATGGGAGCTGAACAGAAAAAGTGTGGTATTAAAGATAGCTCCCACAGGAAAGCAGCTGCAAATGTGACACCGTGCTGGCTGCTAGACTGCATGGAGACCTACTTACTACTGTAGCTGGGGTCTGCCTGCCTGCTTTATTGTAACTCCCATACTCAGCGGTATACCTTAACTGACAAAATGTAGTTTTTTCAATGGGAGCTGAGAAGAAAAAGTGTGGTATTGAAGATAGCTCCCACAGGAAAGCAGCTGCAAATGTGACACCGTGCTGGCTGCTAGACTGCATGGGGACCTACTTACTACTGTAGCTGGGGTCTGCCTTCCTGCTTTCTTGTAGCTCCCATACTCAGTGGTATACCTTAAGAGACAAATGTATTCTTTAAATGGGAACTGAGGAGAAAAAGTGTGGTATTGAAGATAGCTCCCACAGGAAAGCAGCTGCAAATGTGACACCGTGCTGGCTGCTAGACTGCATGGGGAACTACTTACTACTGTAGCTGGGGTCTGCCTTCCTGCTTTCTTGTAGCTCCCATACTCAGCGGTATACCTTAACTGACAAAATGTAGTTTTTTCAATGGGAGCTGAGAAGAAAAAGTGTGGTATTGAAGATAGCTCCCACAGGAAAGCAGCTGCAAATGTGACACCATGCTGGCTGCTAGACTGCATGGGGACCTACTTACTACTGTAGCTGGGGTCTGCCTTCCTCCTTTCTTGTAGCTCCCATACTCAGTTGTATACCTTAAGAGAAAAAATGTAGTTTTTTCAATGAGAGCTGAACAGAAAAAGTGTGGTATTGAAGATAGCTCCCACAGGAAAGCAGCTGCAAATGTGACACCGTGCTGGCTGCTAGACTGCATGGGGACCTACTTACTACTGTAGCTGGGATCTATCTTCCTGCTTTCTTGTAGCTCCCTTACTCAGTTGTATACCTTAAGAGACAAAATGTAGTTTTTTCAATGGGAGCTAAACAGAAAAAGTGTGGTATTGAAGATAGCTCCCATAGGAAAGCAGCTGCAAATGTGACACCGTGCTGGCTGATAGACTGCATGGGGACCTACTTACTACTGTAGCTGGGGTCTGCCTTCCTGCTTTCTTGTAGCTCCCATACTCAGTGGTATACCTTAAGAGACAAATGTATTCTTTAAATGGGAACTGAGGAGAAAAAGTGTGGTATTGAAGATAGCTCCCACAGGAAAGCAGCTGCAAATGTGACACCGTGCTGGCTGCTAGACTGCATGGGGACCTACTTACTACTGTAGCTGGGGTCTGCCTTCCTGCTTTCTTGTAGCTCCCATACTCAGCGGTATACCTTAACTGACAAATGTAGTTTTTTCAAAGGGAGCTGAGAAGAAAAAGTGTGGTATTGAAGATAGCTCCCACAGGAAAGCAGCTGCAAATGTGACACCGTGCTGGCTGATAGACTGCATGGGGACCTACTTACTACTGTAGCTGGAGTTTGCCTTCCTGCTTTCTTGTAGCTCCCATACTCAGTGGTATACCTTAACTGACAAATGTATTCTTTCAAAGGGAACTGAGGAGAAAAAGTGTGGTATTGAAGATAGCTCCCACAGGAAAGCAGCTGCAAATGTGACACCGTGCTGGCTGATAGACTGCATGGGGACCTACTTACTACTGTAGCTGGGGTCTGCCTTCCTGCTTTCTTGTAGCTCCCATACTCAGTGGTATACCTTAAGAGACAAAATGTAGTTTTTTCAATGAGAGCTGAACAGAAAAAGTGTGGTATTGAAGATAGCTCCCACAGGAAAGCAGCTGCAAATGTGACACCGTGCTGGCTGCTAGACTGCATGGGGACCTACTTACTACTGTAGCTGGGGTCTGCCTTCCTGCTTTCTTGTAGCTCCCATACTCAGCGGTATACCTTAACTGACAAATGTATTTTTTCAAAGGGAGCTGAGAAGAAAAAGTGTGGTATTGAAGATAGCTCCCACAGGAAAGCAGCTGCAAATGTGACACCGTGCTGGCTGCTAGACTGCATGGGGACCTACTTACTACTGTAGCTGGGGTCTGCCTTCCTGCTTTCTTGTAGCTCCCATACTCAGTAGTATACCTTAACTGACCAATGTATTCTTTCAATGGGAGCTGAACAGAAAAAGTGTGGTATTAAAGATAGCTCCCACAGGAAAGCAGCTGCAAATGTGACACCGTGCTGGCTGCTAGACTGCATGGGGACCTACTTACTACTGTAGCTGGGGTCTGCCTTCCTGCTTTCTTGTAGCTCCCATACTCAGCGGTATACCTTAACTGACAAAATGTAGTTTTTTCAATGGGAGCTGAGAAGAAAAAGTGTGGTATTGAAGATAGCTCCCACAGGAAAGGAGCTGCAAATGTGACACTGTGCTGGCTGCTAGACTGCATGGGGACCTACTTACTACTGTAGCTGGGATCTATTTTCCTGCTTTCTTGTAGCTCCCATACTCAGTTGTATACCTTAAGAGACAAAATGTAGTTTTTTCAATGGGAGCTGAACAGAAAAAGTGTGGTATTGAAGATAGCTCCCACAGGAAAGCAGCTGCAAATGTGACACCGTGCTGGCTGATAGACTGCATGGGGACCTACTTACTACTGTAGCTGGGGTCTGCCTTCCTGCTTTCTTGTAGCTCCCATACTCAGTGGTATACCTTAACTGACAAAATGTAGTTTTTTCAATGGGAGCTGAACAGAAAAAGTGTGGTATTGAAGATAGCTCCCACAGGAAAGCAGCTGCAAATGTGACACCGTGCTGGCTGCTAGACTGCATGGGGACCTACTTACTACTGTAGCTGGGATCTATCTTCCTGCTTTCTTGTAGCTCCCATACTCAGTTGTATACCTTAAGAGACAAAATGTAGTTTTTTCAATGAGAGCTGAACTGAAAAAGTGTGGTATTGAAGATAGCTCCCACAGGAAAGCAGCTGCAAATGTGACACCGTGCTGGCTGCTAGACTGCATGGGGACCTACTTACTACTGTAGCTGGGGTCTGCCTTCCTGCTTTCTTGTAGCTCACATACTCAGTGGTATACCTTAAGAGACAAATGTATTCTTTAAATGGGAACTGAGGAGAAAAAGTGTGGTATTGAAGATAGCTCCCACAGGAAAGCAGCTGCAAATGTGACACCGTGCTGGCTGCTAGACTGCATGGGGACCTACTTACTACTGTAGCTGGGGTCTGCCTTCCTCCTTTCTTGTAGCTCCCATACCCAGTGGTATACCTTAACTGACAAAAGTATTCTTTCAATGGGAGCTGAACAGAAAAAGTGTGGTATTGAAGATAGCTCCCACAGGAAAGCAGCTGCAAATGTGACACCGTGCTGGCTGCTAGACTGCATGGGGACCTACTTACTACTGTAGCTGGGATCTATTTTCCTGCTTTCTTGTAGCTCCCATACTCAGTTGTATACCTTAAGAGACAAAATGTAGTTTTTTCAATGGGAGCTGAACAGAAAAAGTGTGGTATTGAAGATAGCTCCCACAGGAAAGCAGCTGCAAATGTGACACCGTGCTGGCTGCTAGACTGCATGGGGACCTACTTACTACTGTAGCTGGGGTCTGCCTTCCTGCTTTCTTGTAGCTCCCATACTCAGTGGTATACCTTAACTGACAAAATGTAGTTTTTTCAATGGGAGCTGAACAGAAAAAGTGTGGTATTGAAGATAGCTCCCACAGGAAAGCAGCTGCAAATGTGACACCGTGCTGTCTGCTAGACTGCATGGGGACCTACTTACTACTGTAGCTGGGATCTATCTTCCTGCTTTCTTGTAGCTCCCATACTCAGTTGTATACCTTAAGAGACAAAATGTAGTTTTTTCAATGAGAGCTGAACTGAAAAAGTGTGGTATTGAAGATAGCTCCCACAGGAAAGCAGCTGCAAATGTGACACCGTGCTGGCTGCTAGACTGCATGGGGACCTACTTACTACTGTAGCTGGGATCTATCTTCCTGCTTTCTTGTAGCTCCCATACTCAGTTGTATACCTTAAGAGACAAAATGTAGTTTTTTCAATGGGAGCTGAACTGAAAAAGTGTGGTATTGAAGATAGCTCCCACAGGAAAGCAGCTGCAAATGTGACACCGTGCTGGCTGATAGACTGCATGGGGACCTACTTACTACTGTAGCTGGGGTCTGCCTTCCTGCTTTCTTGTAGCTCCCATACTCAGTGGTATACCTTAACTGACAAATGTATTCTTTCAAAGGGAGCTGAACAGAAAAAGTGTGGTATTGAAGATAGCTCCCACAGGAAAGCAGCTGCAAATGTGACACCGTGCTGGCTGATAGACTGCATGGGGACCTACTTACTACTGTAGCTAGGGTCTGCCTTCCTGCTTTCTTGTAGCTCCCATACTCAGTGGTATACCTTAACTGACAAAATGTAGTTTTTTCAATGGGAGCTGAACAGAAAAAGTGTGGTATTGAAGATAGCTCCCACAGGAAAGCAGCTGCAAATGTGACACCGTGCTGTCTGCTAGACTGCATGGGGACCTACTTACTACTGTAGCTGGGATCTATCTTCCTGCTTTCTTGTAGCTCCCATACTCAGTTGTATACCTTAAGAGCCAAATGTAGTTTTTTCAATGAGAGCTGAACTGAAAAAGTGTGGTATTGAAGATAGCTCCCACAGGAAAGCAGCTGCAAATGTGACACCGTGCTGGCTGCTAGACTGCATGGGGACCTACTTACTACTGTAGCTGGGGTCTGCCTTCCTGCTTTCTTGTAGCTCCCATACTCAGTGGTATACTTTAAGAGACAAATGTATTCTTTAAATGGGAACTGAGGAGAAAAAGTGTGGTATTGAAGATAGCTCCCACAGGAAAGCAGCTGCAAATGTGACACCGTGCTGGCTGCTAGACTGCATGGGGACCTATTTACTACTGTAGCTGGGGTCTGCCTTCCTGCTTTCTTGTAGCTCCCATACTCAGCGGTATACCTTAACTGACAAAATGTAGTTTTTTCAATGGGAGCTGAGAAGAAAAAGTGTGGTATTGAAGATAGCTCCCACAGGAAAGCAGCTGCAAATGTGACACCGTGCTGGCTGCTAGACTGCATGGGGAACTACTTACTACTGTAGCTGGGGTCTATCTTCCTGCTTTCTTGTAGCTCCCATTCTCAGTTGTATACCTTAAGAGACAAAATGTAGTTTTTTCAATGAGAGCTGAACTGAAAAAGTGTGGTATTGAAGATAGCTCCCACAGGAAAGCAGCTGCAAATGTGACACCGTGCTGGCTGCTAGACTGCATGGGGACCTACTTACTACTGTAGCTGGGATCTATCTTCCTGCTTTCTTGTAGCTCCCATACTCAGTTGTATACCTTAACTGACAAAATGTAGTTTTTTCAATGGGAGCTGAACTGAAAAAGTGTGGTATTGAAGATAGCTCCCACAGGAAAGCAGCTGCAAATGTGACACCGTGCTGGCTGATAGACTGCATGGGGACCTACTTACTACTGTAGCTGGGGTCTGCCTTCCTGCTTTCTTGTAGCTCCCATACTCAGTGGTATACCTTAACTGACAAATGTATTCTTTCAAAGGGAGCTGAACAGAAAAAGTGTGGTATTGAAGATAGCTCCCACAGGAAAGCAGCTGCAAATGTGACACCGTGCTGGCTGATAGACTGCATGGGGACCTACTTACTACTGTAGCTAGGGTCTGCCTTCCTGCTTTCTTGTAGCTCCCATACTCAGTGGTATACCTTAACTGACAAAATGTAGTTTTTTCAATGGGAGCTGAACAGAAAAAGTGTGGTATTGAAGATAGCTCCCACAGGAAAGCAGCTGCAAATGTGACACCGTGCTGTCTGCTAGACTGCATGGGGACCTACTTACTACTGTAGCTGGGATCTATCTTCCTGCTTTCTTGTAGCTCCCATACTCAGTTGTATACCTTAAGAGCCAAATGTAGTTTTTTCAATGAGAGCTGAACTGAAAAAGTGTGGTATTGAAGATAGCTCCCACAGGAAAGCAGCTGCAAATGTGACACCGTGCTGGCTGCTAGACTGCATGGGGACCTACTTACTACTGTAGCTGGGGTCTGCCTTCCTGCTTTCTTGTAGCTCCCATACTCAGTGGTATACCTTAAGAGACAAATGTATTCTTTAAATGGGAACTGAGGAGAAAAAGTGTGGTATTGAAGATAGCTCCCACAGGAAAGCAGCTGCAAATGTGACACCGTGCTGGCTGCTAGACTGCATGGGGACCTATTTACTACTGTAGCTGGGGTCTGCCTTCCTGCTTTCTTGTAGCTCCCATACTCAGCGGTATACCTTAACTGACAAAATGTAGTTTTTTCAATGGGAGCTGAGAAGAAAAAGTGTGGTATTGAAGATAGCTCCCACAGGAAAGCAGCTGCAAATGTGACACCGTGCTGGCTGCTAGACTGCATGGGGAACTACTTACTACTGTAGCTGGGGTCTGCCTTCCTCCTTTCTTGTAGCTCCCATACTCAGTGGTATACCTTAACTGACAAAAGTATTCTTTCAATGGGAGCTGAACAGAAAAAGTGTGGTATTGAAGATAGCTGCCACAGGAAAGCAGCTGCAAATGTGACACCGTGCTGGCTGCTAGACTGCATGGGGACCTACTTACTACTGTAGCTGGGATCTATCTTCCTGCTTTCTTGTAGCTCCCATACTCAGTTGTATACCTTAAGAGACAAAATGTAGTTTTTTCAATGAGAGCTGAACTGAAAAAGTGTGGTATTGAAGATAGCTCCCACAGGAAAGCAGCTGCAAATGTGACACCGTGCTGTCTGCTAGACTGCATGGGGACCTACTTACTACTGTAGCTGGGATCTATCTTCCTGCTTTCTTGTAGCTCCCATACTCAGTGGTATACCTTAAGAGCCAAATGTAGTTTTTTCAATGAGAGCTGAACTGAAAAAGTGTGGTATTGAAGATAGCTCCCACAGGAAAGCAGCTGCAAATGTGACACCGTGCTGGCTGCTAGACTGCATGGGGACCTACTTACTAATGTAGCTGGGGTCTGCCTTCCTGCTTTCTTGTAGCTCCCATACTCAGTGGTATACCTTAAGAGACAAATGTATTCTTTAAATGGGAACTGAGGAGAAAAAGTGTGGTATTGAAGATAGCTCCCACAGGAAAGCAGCTGCAAATGTGACACCGTGCTGGCTGCTAGACTGCATGGGGACCTACTTACTACTGTAGCTGGGGTCTGCCTTCCTGCTTTCTTGTAGCTCCCATACTCAGCGGTATACCTTAACTGACAAAATGTAGTTTTTTCAATAGGAGCTGAACAGAAAAAGTGTGGTATTGAAGATAGCTCCCACAGGAAAGCAGCTGCAAATGTGACACCGTGCTGTCTGCTAGACTGCATGGGGACCTACTTACTACTGTAGCTGGGATCTATCTTCCTGCTTTCTTGTAGCTCCCATACTCAGTTGTATACCTTAAGAGCCAAATGTAGTTTTTTCAATGAGAGCTGAACTGAAAAAGTGTGGTATTGAAGATAGCTCCCACAGGAAAGCAGCTGCAAATGTGACACCGTGCTGGCTGCTAGACTGCATGGGGACCTACTTACTACTGTAGCTGGGGTCTGCCTTCCTGCTTTCTTGTAGCTCCCATACTCAGTGGTATACCTTAAGAGACAAATGTATTCTTTAAATGGGAACTGAGGAGAAAAAGTGTGGTATTGAAGATAGCTCCCACAGGAAAGCAGCTGCAAATGTGACACCGTGCTGGCTGCTAGACTGCATGGGGAACTACTTACTACTGTAGCTGGGGTCTGCCTTCCTGCTTTCTTGTAGCTCCCATACTCAGCGGTATACCTTAACTGACAAAATGTAGTTTTTTCAATGGGAGCTGAGAAGAAAAAGTGTGGTATTGAAGATAGCTCCCACAGGAAAGCAGCTGCAAATGTGACACCGTGCTGGCTGCTAGACTGCATGGGGAACTACTTACTACTGTAGCTGGGGTCTGCCTTCCTCCTTTCTTGTAGCTCCCATACTCAGTGGTATACCTTAACTGACAAAAGTATTCTTTCAATGGGAGCTGAACAGAAAAAGTGTGGTATTGAAGATAGCTGCCACAGGAAAGCAGCTGCAAATGTGACACCGTGCTGGCTGCTAGACTGCATGGGGACCTACTTACTACTGTAGCTGGGATCTATCTTCCTGCTTTCTTGTAGCTCCCATACTCAGTGGTATACCTTAAGAGCCAAATGTAGTTTTTTCAATGAGAGCTGAACTGAAAAAGTGTGGTATTGAAGATAGCTCCCACAGGAAAGCAGCTGCAAATGTGACACCGTGCTGGCTGCTAGACTGCATGGGGACCTACTTACTAATGTAGCTGGGGTCTGCCTTCCTGCTTTCTTGTAGCTCCCATACTCAGTGGTATACCTTAAGAGACAAATGTATTCTTTAAATGGGAACTGAGGAGAAAAAGTGTGGTATTGAAGATAGCTCCCACAGGAAAGCAGCTGCAAATGTGACACCGTGCTGGCTGCTAGACTGCATGGGGACCTACTTACTACTGTAGCTGGGGTCTGCCTTCCTGCTTTCTTGTAGCTCCCATACTCAGCGGTATACCTTAACTGACAAAATGTAGTTTTTTCAATAGGAGCTGAACAGAAAAAGTGTGGTATTGAAGATAGCTCCCACAGGAAAGCAGCTGCAAATGTGACACCGTGCTGGCTGCTAGACTGCATGGGGACCTACTTACTACTGTAGCTGGGATCTATCTTCCTGCTTTCTTGTAGCTCCCATACTCAGTTGTATACCTTAAGAGCCAAATGTAGTTTTTTCAATGAGAGCTGAACTGAAAAAGTGTGGTATTGAAGATAGCTCCCACAGGAAAGCAGCTGCAAATGTGACACCGTGCTGGCTGCTAGACTGCATGGGGACCTACTTACTACTGTAGCTGGGGTCTGCCTTCCTGCTTTCTTGTAGCTCCCATACTCAGTGGTATACCTTAAGAGACAAATGTATTCTTTAAATGGGAACTGAGGAGAAAAAGTGTGGTATTGAAGATAGCTCCCACAGGAAAGCAGCTGCAAATGTGACACCGTGCTGGCTGCTAGACTGCATGGGGACCTACTTACTACTGTAGCTGGGGTCTGCCTTCCTGCTTTCTTGTAGCTCCCATACTCAGCGGTATACCTTAACTGACAAAATGTAGTTTTTTCAAAGGGAGCTGAGAAGAAAAAGTGTGGTATTGAAGATAGCTCCCACAGGAAAGCAGCTGCAAATGTGACACCGTGCTGGCTGCTAGACTGCATGGGGAACTACTTACTACTGTAGCTGGGGTCTGCCTTCCTCCTTTCTTGTAGCTCCCATACTCAGTGGTATACCTTAACTGACAAAAGTATTCTTTCAATGGGAGCTGAACAGAAAAAGTGTGGTATTGAAGATAGCTCCCACAGGAAAGCAGCTGCAAATGTGACACCGTGCTGGCTGCTAGACTGCATGGGGACCTACTTACTACTGTAGCTGGGATCTATCTTCCTGCTTTCTTGTAGCTCCCATACTCAGTTGTATACCTTAAGAGACAAAATGTAGTTTTTTCAATGAGAGCTGAACTGAAAAAGTGTGGTATTGAAGATAGCTCCCACAGGAAAGCAGCTGCAAATGTGACACCGTGCTGGCTGCTAGACTGCATGGGGTCCTACTTGCTGCTGTAGCTGGGATCTATCTTCCTGCTTTCTTGTAGCTCCCATACTCAGTTGTATACCTTAAGAGACAAAATGTAGTTTTTTCAATGGGAGCTGAACTGAAAAAGTGTGGTATTGAAGATAGCTCCCACAGGAAAGCAGCTGCAAATGTGACACCGTGCTGGCTGATAGACTGCATGGGGACCTACTTACTACTGTAGCTGGGGTCTGCCTTCCTGCTTTCTTGTAGCTCCCATACTCAGTGGTATACCTTAACTGACAAATGTATTCTTTCAAAGGGAGCTGAACAGAAAAAGTGTGGTATTGAAGATAGCTCCCACAGGAAAGCAGCTGCAAATGTGACACCGTGCTGGCTGATAGACTGCATGGGGACCTACTTACTACTGTAGCTAGGGTCTGCCTTCCTGCTTTCTTGTAGCTCCCATACTCAGTGGTATACCTTAACTGACAAAATGTAGTTTTTTCAATGGGAGCTGAACAGAAAAAGTGTGGTATTGAAGATAGCTCCCACAGGAAAGCAGCTGCAAATGTGACACCGTGCTGTCTGCTAGACTGCATGGGGACCTACTTACTACTGTAGCTGGGATCTATCTTCCTGCTTTCTTGTAGCTCCCATACTCAGTGGTATACCTTAAGAGCCAAATGTAGTTTTTTCAATGAGAGCTGAACTGAAAAAGTGTGGTATTGAAGATAGCTCCCACAGGAAAGCAGCTGCAAATGTGACACCGTGCTGGCTGCTAGACTGCATGGGGACCTACTTACTAATGTAGCTGGGGTCTGCCTTCCTGCTTTCTTGTAGCTCCCATACTCAGTGGTATACCTTAAGAGACAAATGTATTCTTTAAATGGGAACTGAGGAGAAAAAGTGTGGTATTGAAGATAGCTCCCACAGGAAAGCAGCTGCAAATGTGACACCGTGCTGGCTGCTAGACTGCATGGGGACCTACTTACTACTGTAGCTGGGGTCTGCCTTCCTGCTTTCTTGTAGCTCCCATACTCAGCGGTATACCTTAACTGACAAAATGTAGTTTTTTCAATAGGAGCTGAACAGAAAAAGTGTGGTATTGAAGATAGCTCCCACAGGAAAGCAGCTGCAAATGTGACACCGTGCTGGCTGCTAGACTGCATGGGGAACTACTTACTACTGTAGCTGGGGTCTGCCTTCCTCCTTTCTTGTAGCTCCCATACTCAGTGGTATACCTTAACTGACAAATGTATTCTTTCAATGGGAGCTGAACAGAAAAAGTGTGGTATTGAAGATAGCTGCCACAGGAAAGTAGCTGCAAATGTGACACCGTGCTGGCTGCTAGACTGCATGGGGACCTACTTACTACTGTAGCTGGGATCTATCTTCCTGCTTTCTTGTAGCTCCCATACTCAGTTGTATACCTTAAGAGACAAAATGTAGTTTTTTCAAAGAGAGCTGAACAGAAAAAGTGTGGTATTGAAGATAGCTCCCACAGGAAAGCAGCTGCAAATGTGACACCGTGCTGGCTGATAGACTGCATGGGGACCTACTTACTACTGTAGCTGGGATCTATTTTCCTGCTTTCTTGTAGCTCCCATACTCAGTTGTATACCTTAAGAGACAAAATGTAGTTTTTTTCAATGGGAGCTGAACAGAAAAAGTGTGGTATTGAAGATAGCTCCCACAGGAAAGCAGCTGCAAATGTGACACCGTGCTGGCTGCTAGACTGCATGGGGACCTACTTACTACTGTAGCTGGGGTCTGCCTTCCTGCTTTCTTGTAGCTCCCATACTCAGCGGTATACCTTAACTGACAAATGTACTCTTTCAATGGGAGCTGAACAGAAAAAGTGTGGTATTGAAGATAGCTCCCACAGGAAAGCAGCTGCAAATGTGACACCATGCTGGCTGCTAGACTGCATGGGGACCTACTTACTACTGTAGCTGGGATCTATCTTCCTGCTTTCTTGTAGCTCCCATACTCAGCGGTATACCTTAACTGACAAATGTATTCTTTCAATGGGAGCTGAGAAGAAAAAGTGTGGTATTGAAGATAGCTCCCACAGGAAAGCAGCTGCAAATGTGACACCGTGCTGGCTGCTAGACTGCATGGGGACCTACTTACTACTGTAGCTAGGGTCTGCCTTCCTGCTTTCTTGTAGCTCCCATACTCAGTGGTATACCTTAACTGACAAAATGTAGTTTTTTCAATGGGAGCTGAACAGAAAAAGTGTGGTATTGAAGATAGCTCCCACAGGAAAGCAGCTGCAAATGTGACACCGTGCTGTCTGCTAGACTGCATGGGGACCTACTTACTACTGTAGCTGGGATCTATCTTCCTGCTTTCTTGTAGCTCCCATACTCAGTGGTATACCTTAAGAGCCAAATGTAGTTTTTTCAATGAGAGCTGAACTGAAAAAGTGTGGTATTGAAGATAGCTCCCACAGGAAAGCAGCTGCAAATGTGACACCGTGCTGGCTGCTAGACTGCATGGGGACCTACTTACTAATGTAGCTGGGGTCTGCCTTCCTGCTTTCTTGTAGCTCCCATACTCAGTGGTATACCTTAAGAGACAAATGTATTCTTTAAATGGGAACTGAGGAGAAAAAGTGTGGTATTGAAGATAGCTCCCACAGGAAAGCAGCTGCAAATGTGACACCGTGCTGGCTGCTAGACTGCATGGGGACCTACTTACTACTGTAGCTGGGGTCTGCCTTCCTGCTTTCTTGTAGCTCCCATACTCAGCGGTATACCTTAACTGACAAAATGTAGTTTTTTCAATAGGAGCTGAACAGAAAAAGTGTGGTATTGAAGATAGCTCCCACAGGAAAGCAGCTGCAAATGTGACACCGTGCTGGCTGCTAGACTGCATGGGGAACTACTTACTACTGTAGCTGGGGTCTGCCTTCCTCCTTTCTTGTAGCTCCCATACTCAGTGGTATACCTTAACTGACAAATGTATTCTTTCAATGGGAGCTGAACAGAAAAAGTGTGGTATTGAAGATAGCTGCCACAGGAAAGTAGCTGCAAATGTGACACCGTGCTGGCTGCTAGACTGCATGGGGACCTACTTACTACTGTAGCTGGGATCTATCTTCCTGCTTTCTTGTAGCTCCCATACTCAGTTGTATACCTTAAGAGACAAAATGTAGTTTTTTCAAAGAGAGCTGAACAGAAAAAGTGTGGTATTGAAGATAGCTCCCACAGGAAAGCAGCTGCAAATGTGACACCGTGCTGGCTGATAGACTGCATGGGGACCTACTTACTACTGTAGCTGGGATCTATTTTCCTGCTTTCTTGTAGCTCCCATACTCAGTTGTATACCTTAAGAGACAAAATGTAGTTTTTTTCAATGGGAGCTGAACAGAAAAAGTGTGGTATTGAAGATAGCTCCCACAGGAAAGCAGCTGCAAATGTGACACCGTGCTGGCTGCTAGACTGCATGGGGACCTACTTACTACTGTAGCTGGGGTCTGCCTTCCTGCTTTCTTGTAGCTCCCATACTCAGCGGTATACCTTAACTGACAAATGTACTCTTTCAATGGGAGCTGAACAGAAAAAGTGTGGTATTGAAGATAGCTCCCACAGGAAAGCAGCTGCAAATGTGACACCATGCTGGCTGCTAGACTGCATGGGGACCTACTTACTACTGTAGCTGGGGTCTGCCTTCCTGCTTTCTTGTAGCTCCCATACTCAGTGGTATACCTTAACTGACAAAATGTAGTTTTTTCAATGAGAGCTGAACTGAAAAAGTGTGGTATTGAAGATAGCTCCCACAGGAAAGCAGCTGCAAATGTGACACCGTGCTGGCTGCTAGACTGCATGGGGACCTACTTACTACTGTAGCTGGGGTCTGCCTTCCTGCTTTCTTGTAGCTCACATACTCAGTGGTATACCTTAAGAGACAAATGTATTCTTTAAATGGGAACTGAGGAGAAAAAGTGTGGTATTGAAGATAGCTCCCACAGGAAAGCAGCTGCAAATGTGACACCGTGCTGGCTGCTAGACTGCATGGGGACCTACTTACTACTGTAGCTGGGGTCTGCCTTCGTCCTTTCTTGTAGCTCCCATACCCAGTGGTATACCTTAACTGACAAAAGTATTCTTTCAATGGGAGCTGAACAGAAAAAGTGTGGTATTGAAGATAGCTGCCACAGGAAAGCAGCTGCAAATGTGACACCGTGCTGGCTGCTAGACTGCATGGGGACCTACTTACTACTGTAGCTGGGGTCTGCCTTCCTGCATTCTTGTAGCTCCCATACTCAGTGGTATACCTTAAGAGACAAAATGTAGTTTTTTCAATGGGAGCTGAACTGAAAAAGTGTGGTATTGAAGATAGCTCCCACAGGAAAGCAGCTGCAAATGTGACACCGTGCTGGCTGATAGACTGCATGGGGACCTACTTACTACTGTAGCTGGGGTCTGCCTTCCTGCTTTCTTGTAGCTCCCATACTCAGTGGTATACCTTAACTGACAAATGTATTCTTTCAAAGGGAGCTGAACAGAAAAAGTGTGGTATTGAAGATAGCTCCCACAGGAAAGCAGCTGCAAATGTGACACCGTGCTGGCTGATAGACTGTATGGGGACCTACTTACTACTGTAGCTAGGGTCTGCCTTCCTGCTTTCTTGTAGCTCCCATACTCAGTGGTATACCTTAACTGACAAAATGTAGTTTTTTCAATGGGAGCTGAACAGAAAAAGTGTGGTATTGAAGATAGCTCCCACAGGAAAGCAGCTGCAAATGTGACACCGTGCTGTCTGCTAGACTGCATGGGGACCTACTTACTACTGTAGCTGGGATCTATCTTCCTGCTTTCTTGTAGCTCCCATACTCAGTGGTATACCTTAAGAGACAAATGTAGTTTTTTCAATGAGAGCTGAACTGAAAAAGTGTGGTATTGAAGATAGCTCCCACAGGAAAGCAGCTGCAAATGTGACACCGTGCTGGCTGCTAGACTGCATGGGGACCTACTTACTAATGTAGCTGGGGTCTGCCTTCCTGCTTTCTTGTAGCTCCCATACTCAGTGGTATACCTTAAGAGACAAATGTATTCTTTAAATGGGAACTGAGGAGAAAAAGTGTGGTATTGAAGATAGCTCCCACAGGAAAGCAGCTGCAAATGTGACACCGTGCTGGCTGCTAGACTGCATGGGGACCTACTTACTACTGTAGCTGCGGTCTGCCTTCCTGCTTTCTTGTAGCTCCCATACTCAGCGGTATACCTTAACTGACAAAATGTAGTTTTTTCAATAGGAGCTGAACAGAAAAAGTGTGGTATTGAAGATAGCTCCCACAGGAAAGCAGCTGCAAATGTGACACCGTGCTGGCTGCTAGACTGCATGGGGAACTACTTACTACTGTAGCTGGGGTCTGCCTTCCTCCTTTCTTGTAGCTCCCATACTCAGTGGTATACCTTAACTGACAAATGTATTCTTTCAATGGGAGCTGAACAGAAAAAGTGTGGTATTGAAGATAGCTGCCACAGGAAAGTAGCTGCAAATGTGACACCGTGCTGGCTGCTAGACTGCATGGGGACCTACTTACTACTGTAGCTGGGATCTATCTTCCTGCTTTCTTGTAGCTCCCATACTCAGTTGTATACCTTAAGAGACAAAATGTAGTTTTTTCAAAGAGAGCTGAACAGAAAAAGTGTGGTATTGAAGATAGCTCCCACAGGAAAGCAGCTGCAAATGTGACACCGTGCTGGCTGATAGACTGCATGGGGACCTACTTACTACTGTAGCTGGGATCTATCTTCCTGCTTTCTTGTAGCTCCCATACTCAGTTGTATACCTTAAGAGACAAAATGTAGTTTTTTTCAATGGGAGCTGAACAGAAAAAGTGTGGTATTGAAGATAGCTCCCACAGGAAAGCAGCTGCAAATGTGACACCGTGCTGGCTGATAGACTGCATGGGGACCTACTTACTACTGTAGCTGGGGTCTGCCTTCCTGCTTTCTTGTAGCTCCCATACTCAGCGGTATACCTTAACTGACAAATGTACTCTTTCAATGGGAGCTGAACAGAAAAAGTGTGGTATTGAAGATAGCTCCCACAGGAAAGCAGCTGCAAATGTGACACCATGCTGGCTGCTAGACTGCATGGGGACCTACTTACTACTGTAGCTGGGGTCTGCCTTCCTGCTTTCTTGTAGCTCCCATACTCAGTGGTATACCTTAACTGACAAAATGTAGTTTTTTCAATGGGAGCTGAACAGAAAAAGTGTGGTATTGAAGATAGCTCCCACAGGAAAGCAGCTGCAAATGTGACATCGTGCTGGCTGCTAGAGTGCATGGGGACCTACTTACTACTGTAGCTGGGGTCTGCCTTCCTGCTTTCTTGTAGCTCCCATACTCAGTGGTATACCTTAACTGACAAATGTATTCTTTCAATGGGAACTGAGGAGAAAAAGTGTGGTATTGAAGATAGCTCCCACAGGAAAGCAGCTGCAAATGTGACACCGTGCTGGCTGCTAGACTGCATGGGGACCTACTTACTACTGTAGCTGGGGTCTGCCTTCCTGCTTTCTTGTAGCTCCCATACTCAGCGGTATACCTTAACTGACAAAATGTAGTTTTTTCAATGGGAGCTGAGAAGAAAAAGTGTGATATTGAAGATAGCTCCCACAGGAAAGCAGCTGCAAATGTGACACCGTGCTGTCTGCTAGACTGCATGGGGACCTACTTACTACTGTAGCTGGGGTCTGCCTTCCTGCTTTCTTGTAGCTCCCATACTCAGCGGTATACCTTAACTGACAAAATGTAGTTTTTACAATGGGAGCTGAGAAGAAAAAGTGTGGTATTGAAGATAGCTCCCACAGGAAAGCAGCTGCAAATGTGACACCGTGCTGGCTGCTAGACTGCATGGGGACCTACTTACTACTGTAGCTGGGATCTATCTTCCTGCTTTCTTGTAGCTCCCATACTCAGTTGTATACCTTAAGAGACAAAATGTAGTTTTTTCAATGAGAGCTGAACTGAAAAAGTGTGGTATTGAAGATAGCTCCCACAGGAAAGCAGCTGCAAATGTGACACCGTGCTGGCTGCTAGACTGCATGGGGACCTACTTACTACTGTAGCTGGGGTCTGCCTTCCTGCTTTCTTGTAGCTCACATACTCAGTGGTATACCTTAAGAGACAAATGTATTCTTTAAATGGGAACTGAGGAGAAAAAGTGTGGTATTGAAGATAGCTCCCACAGGAAAGCAGCTGCAAATGTGACACCGTGCTGGCTGCTAGACTGCATGGGGACCTACTTACTACTGTAGCTGGGGTCTGCCTTCGTCCTTTCTTGTAGCTCCCATACCCAGTGGTATACCTTAACTGACAAAAGTATTCTTTCAATGGGAGCTGAACAGAAAAAGTGTGGTATTGAAGATAGCTGCCACAGGAAAGCAGCTGCAAATGTGACACCGTGCTGGCTGCTAGACTGCATGGGGACCTACTTACTACTGTAGCTGGGGTCTGCCTTCCTGCTTTCTTGTAGCTCCCATACTCAGCGGTATACCTTAACTGACAAAATGTAGTTTTTACAATGGGAGCTGAGAAGAAAAAGTGTGGTATTGAAGATAGCTCCCACAGGAAAGCAGCTGCAAATGTGACACCGTGCTGGCTGATAGACTGCATGGGGACCTACTTACTACTGTAGCTGGGGTCTGCCTTCCTGCTTTCTTGTAGCTCCCATACTCAGCGGTATACCTTAACTGACAAAATGTAGTTTTTACAATGGGAGCTGAGAAGAAAAAGTGTGGTATTGAAGATAGCTCCCACAGGAAAGCAGCTGCAAATGTGACACCGTGCTGGCTGCTAGACTGCATGGGGACCTACTTACTACTGTAGCTGGGGTCTGCCTTCCTGCTTTCTTGTAGCTCCCATACTCAGTTGTATACCTTAAGAGACAAAATGTAGTTTTTTCAATGAGAGCTGAACTGAAAAAGTGTGGTATTGAAGATAGCTCCCACAGGAAAGCAGCTGCAAATGTGACACCGTGCTGGCTGCTAGACTGCATGGGGACCTACTTACTACTGTAGCTGGGGTCTGCCTTCCTGCTTTCTTGTAGCTCCCATACTCAGTTGTATACCTTAAGAGACAAATGTATTCTTTAAATGGGAACTGAGGAGAAAAAGTGTGGTATTGAAGATAGCTCCCACAGGAAAGCAGCTGCAAATGTGACACCGTGCTGGCTGCTAGACTGCATGGGGACCTACTTACTACTGTAGCTGGGGTGTGCCTTCCTCCTTTCTTGTAGCTCCCATACCCAGTGGTATACCTTAACTGACAAAAGTATTCTTTCAATGGGAGCTGAACAGAAAAAGTGTGGTATTGAAGATAGCTCCCACAGGAAAGCAGCTGCAAATGTGACACCGTGCTGGCTGCTAGACTGCATGGGGACCTACTTACTACTGTAGCTGGGGTCTGCCTTCCTGCTTTCTTGTAGCTCCCATACTCAGTGGTATACCTTAAGAGACAAAATGTAGTTTTTTCAATGGGAGCTGAACAGAAAAAGTGTGGTATTGAAGATAGCTCCCACAGGAAAGCAGCTGCAAATGTGACACCGTGCTGTCTGCTAGACTGCATGGGGACCTACTTACTACTGTAGCTGGGATCTATCTTCCTGCTTTCTTGTAGCTCCCATACTCAGTTGTATACCTTAAGAGACAAAATGTAGTTTTTTCAATGAGAGCTGAACTGAAAAAGTGTGGTATTGAAGATAGCTCCCACAGGAAAGCAGCTGCAAATGTGACACCGTGCTGGCTGCTAGACTGCATGGGGACCTACTTACTACTGTAGCTGGGATCTATCTTCCTGCGTTCTTGTAGCTCCCATACTGAGTTGTATACCTTAAGAGTCAAAATATAGTTTATTCAATGGGAGCTGAGAAGAAAAAGTGTGGTATTGAAGATAGCTCCCACAGGAAAGCAGCTGCAAATGTGACACCGTGCTGGCTGCTAGACTGCATGGGGACCTACTTACTACTGTAGCTGGGATCTATCTTCCTGCTTTCTTGTAGCTCCCTTACTCAGTTGTATACCTTAAGAGACAAAATGTAGTTTTTTCAATGGGAGCTGAACAGAAAAAGTGTGGTATTGAAGATAGCTCCCACAGGAAAGCAGCTGCAAATGTGACACCGTGCTGGCTGATAGACTGCATGGGGACCTACTTACTACTGTAGCTGGGGTCTCCCTTCCTGCTTTCTTGTAGCTCCCATACTCAGTGGTATACCTTAACTGACAAATGTATTCTTTCAATGGGAGCTGAACAGAAAAAGTGTGGTATTGAAGATAGCTCCCACAGGAAAGCAGCTGCAAATGTGACACCGTGCTGGCTGCTAGACTGCATGGGGACCTACTTACTACTGTAGCTAGGGTCTGCCTTCCTGCTTTCTTGTAGCTCCCATACTCAGTGGTATACCTTAACTGACAAAATGTAGTTTTTTCAATGGGAGCTGAACAGAAAAAGTGTGGTATTGAAGATAGCTCCCACAGGAAAGCAGCTGCAAATGTGACACCGTGCTGGCTGCTAGACTGCATGGGGACCTACTTACTACTGTAGCTGGGGTCTGCCTTCCTGCTTTCTTGTAGCTCCCATACTCAGCGGTATACCTTAACTGACAAAATGTAGTTTTTTCAATGGGAGCTGAGAAGAAAAAGTGTGGTATTGAAGATAGCTCCCACAGGAAAGCAGCTGCAAATGTGACAACGTGCTGGCTGATAGACTGCATGGGGACCTACTTACTACTGTAGCTGGGGTCTGCCTTCCTGCTTTCTTGTAGCTCCCATACTCAGCGGTATACCTTAACTGACAAAATGTAGTTTTTTCAATGGGAGCTGAGAAGAAAAAGTGTGGTATTGAAGATAGCTCCCACAGGAAAGCAGCTGCAAATGTGACACCGTGCTGGCTGCTAGACTGCATGGGGAACTACTTACTACTGTAGCTGGGGTCTGCCTTCCTCCTTTCTTGTAGCTCCCATACTCAGTGGTATACCTTAACTGACAAAAGTATTCTTTCAATGGGAGCTGAACAGAAAAAGTGTGGTATTGAAGATAGCTGCCACAGGAAAGCAGCTGCAAATGTGACACCGTGCTGGCTGCTAGACTGCATGGGGACCTACTTACTACTGTAGCTGGGATCTATCTTCCTGCTTTCTTGTAGCTCCCATACTCAGTTGTATACCTTAAGAGACAAAATGTAGTTTTTTCAATGAGAGCTGAACAGAAAAAGTGTGGTATTGAAGATAGCTCCCACAGGAAAGCAACTGCAAATGTGACACCGTGCTGGCTGATAGACTGCATGGGGACCTACTTACTACTGTAGCTGGGATCTATTTTCCTGCTTTCTTGTAGCTCCCATACTCAGTTGTATACCTTAAGAGACAAAATGTAGTTTTTTTCAATGGGAGCTGAACAGAAAAAGTGTGGTATTGAAGATAGCTCCCACAGGAAAGCAGCTGCAAATGTGACACCGTGCTGGCTGATAGACTGCATGGGGACCTACTTACTACTGTAGCTGGGGTCTGCCTTCCTGCTTTCTTGTAGCTCCCATACTCAGTGGTATACCTTAACTGACAAAATGTAGTTTTTTCAATGGGAGCTGAACTGAAAAAGTGTGGTACTGAAGATAGCTCCCACAGGAAAGCAGCTGCAAATGTGACACCGTGCTGGCTGCTAGACTGCATGGGGACCTACTTACTACTGTAGCTGGGATCTATCTTCCTGCTTTCTTGTAGCTCCCATACTCAGTTTTATACCTTAAGAGACAAAATGTAGTTTTTTCAATGAGAGCTGAACAGAAAAAGTGTGGTATTGAAGATAGCTCCCACAGGAAAGCAGCTGCAAATGTGACACCGTGCTGGCTGCTAGACTGCATGGGGACCTACTTACTACTGTAGCTGGGGTCTGCCTTCCTCCTTTCTTGTAGCTCCCATACCCAGTGGTATACCTTAACTGACAAAAGTATTCTTTCAATGGGAGCTGAACAGAAAAAGTGTGGTATTGAAGATAGCTCCCACAGGAAAGCAGCTGCAAATGTGACACCGTGCTGGCTGCTAGACTGCATGGGGACCTACTTACTACTGTAGCTGGGATCTATCTTCCTGCGTTCTTGTAGCTCCCATACTGAGTTGTATACCTTAAGAGTCAAAATATAGTTTATTCAATGGGAGCTGAGAAGAAAAAGTGTGGTATTGAAGATAGCTCCCACAGGAAAGCAGCTGCAAATGTGACACCGTGCTGGCTGCTAGACTGCATGGGGACCTACTTACTACTGTAGCTGGGATCTATCTTCCTGCTTTCTTGTAGCTCCCTTACTCAGTTGTATACCTTAAGAGACAAAATGTAGTTTTTTCAATGGGAGCTGAACAGAAAAAGTGTGGTATTGAAGATAGCTCCCACAGGAAAGCAGCTGCAAATGTGACACCGTGCTGGCTGATAGACTGCATGGGGACCTACTTACTACTGTAGCTGGGGTCTCCCTTCCTGCTTTCTTGTAGCTCCCATACTCAGTGGTATACCTTAACTGACAAATGTATTCTTTCAATGGGAGCTGAACAGAAAAAGTGTGGTATTGAAGATAGCTCCCACAGGAAAGCAGCTGCAAATGTGACACCGTGCTGGCTGCTAGACTGCATGGGGACCTACTTACTACTGTAGCTAGGGTCTGCCTTCCTGCTTTCTTGTAGCTCCCATACTCAGTGGTATACCTTAACTGACAAAATGTAGTTTTTTCAATGGGAGCTGAACAGAAAAAGTGTGGTATTGAAGATAGCTCCCACAGGAAAGCAGCTGCAAATGTGACACCGTGCTGGCTGCTAGACTGCATGGGGACCTACTTACTACTGTAGCTGGGGTCTGCCTTCCTGCTTTCTTGTAGCTCCCATACTCAGCGGTATACCTTAACTGACAAAATGTAGTTTTTTCAATGGGAGCTGAGAAGAAAAAGTGTGGTATTGAAGATAGCTCCCACAGGAAAGCAGCTGCAAATGTGACAACGTGCTGGCTGATAGACTGCATGGGGACCTACTTACTACTGTAGCTGGGGTCTGCCTTCCTGCTTTCTTGTAGCTCCCATACTCAGCGGTATACCTTAACTGACAAAATGTAGTTTTTTCAATGGGAGCTGAGAAGAAAAAGTGTGGTATTGAAGATAGCTCCCACAGGAAAGCAGCTGCAAATGTGACACCGTGCTGGCTGCTAGACTGCATGGGGAACTACTTACTACTGTAGCTGGGGTCTGCCTTCCTCCTTTCTTGTAGCTCCCATACTCAGTGGTATACCTTAACTGACAAAAGTATTCTTTCAATGGGAGCTGAACAGAAAAAGTGTGGTATTGAAGATAGCTGCCACAGGAAAGCAGCTGCAAATGTGACACCGTGCTGGCTGCTAGACTGCATGGGGACCTACTTACTACTGTAGCTGGGATCTATCTTCCTGCTTTCTTGTAGCTCCCATACTCAGTTGTATACCTTAAGAGACAAAATGTAGTTTTTTCAATGAGAGCTGAACAGAAAAAGTGTGGTATTGAAGATAGCTCCCACAGGAAAGCAACTGCAAATGTGACACCGTGCTGGCTGATAGACTGCATGGGGACCTACTTACTACTGTAGCTGGGATCTATTTTCCTGCTTTCTTGTAGCTCCCATACTCAGTTGTATACCTTAAGAGACAAAATGTAGTTTTTTTCAATGGGAGCTGAACAGAAAAAGTGTGGTATTGAAGATAGCTCCCACAGGAAAGCAGCTGCAAATGTGACACCGTGCTGGCTGATAGACTGCATGGGGACCTACTTACTACTGTAGCTGGGGTCTGCCTTCCTGCTTTCTTGTAGCTCCCATACTCAGTGGTATACCTTAACTGACAAAATGTAGTTTTTTCAATGGGAGCTGAACTGAAAAAGTGTGGTACTGAAGATAGCTCCCACAGGAAAGCAGCTGCAAATGTGACACCGTGCTGGCTGCTAGACTGCATGGGGACCTACTTACTACTGTAGCTGGGATCTATCTTCCTGCTTTCTTGTAGCTCCCATACTCAGTTTTATACCTTAAGAGACAAAATGTAGTTTTTTCAATGAGAGCTGAACAGAAAAAGTGTGGTATTGAAGATAGCTCCCACAGGAAAGCAGCTGCAAATGTGACACCGTGCTGGCTGCTAGACTGCATGGGGACCTACTTACTACTGTAGCTGGGGTCTGCCTTCCTCCTTTCTTGTAGCTCCCATACCCAGTGGTATACCTTAACTGACAAAAGTATTCTTTCAATGGGAGCTGAACAGAAAAAGTGTGGTATTGAAGATAGCTCCCACAGGAAAGCAGCTGCAAATGTGACACCGTGCTGGCTGCTAGACTGCATGGGGACCTACTTACTACTGTAGCTGGGGTCTGCCTTCCTGCTTTCTTGTAGCTCCCATACTCAGTGGTATACCTTAAGAGACAAAATGTAGTTTTTTCAATGGGAGCTGAACAGAAAAAGTGTGGTATTGAAGATAGCTCCCACAGGAAAGCAGCTGCAAATGTGACACCGTGCTGGCTGCTAGACTGCATGGGGACCTACTTACTACTGTAGCTAGGGTCTGCCTTCCTGCGTTCTTGTAGCTCCCATACTCAGTTGTATACCTTAAGAGTCAAAATATAGTTTATTCAATGGGAGCTGAGAAGAAAAAGTGTGGTATTGAAGATAGCTCCCACAGGAAAGCAGCTGCAAATGTGACACCGTGCTGGCTGCTAGACTGCATGGGGACCTACTTACTACTGTAGCTGGGATCTATCTTCCTGCTTTCCTGTAGCTCCCTTACTCAGTTGTATACCTTAAGAGACAAAATGTAGTTTTTTCAATGAGAGCTGAACAGAAAAAGTGTGGTATTGAAGATAGCTCCCACAGGAAAGCAGCTGCAAATGTGACACCGTGCTGGCTGATAGACTGCATGGGGACCTACTTACTACTGTAGCTGGGGTCTCCCTTCCTGCTTTCTTGTAGCTCCCATACTCAGTGGTATACCTTAACTGACAAATGTATTCTTTCAATGGGAGCTGAACAGAAAAAGTGTGGTATTGAAGATAGCTCCCACAGGAAAGCAGCTGCAAATGTGACACCGTGCTGGCTGCTAGACTGCATGGGGACCTACTTACTACTGTAGCTAGGGTCTGCCTTCCTGCTTTCTTGTAGCTCCCATACTCAGTGGTATACCTTAACTGACAAAATGTAGTTTTTTCAATGGGAGCTGAACAGAAAAAGTGTGGTATTGAAGATAGCTCCCACAGGAAAGCAGCTGCAAATGTGACACCGTGCTGTCTGCTAGACTGCATGGGGACCTACTTACTACTGTAGCTGGGATCTATCTTCCTGCTTTCTTGTAGCTCCCATACTCAGTTGTATACCTTAAGAGCCAAATGTAGTTTTTTCAATGAGAGCTGAACTGAAAAAGTGTGGTATTGAAGATAGCTCCCACAGGAAAGCAGCTGCAAATGTGACACCGTGCTGGCTGCTAGACTGCATGGGGACCTACTTACTACTGTAGCTGGGGTCTGCCTTCCTGCTTTCTTGTAGCTCCCATACTCAGCGGTATACCTTAACTGACAAAATGTATTTTTTGCAATGGGAGCTGAGAAGAAAAAGTGTGGTATTGAAGATAGCTCCCACAAGAAAGCAGCTGCAAATGTGACACCGTGCTGGCTGCTAGACTGCATGGGGACCTACTTACTACTGTAGCTGGGATCTATCTTCCTGCTTTCTTGTAGCTCCCATACTCAGTTGTATACCTTAAGAGTCAAAATATAGTTTATTCAATGGGAGCTGAGAAGAAAAAGTGTGGTATTGAAGATAGCTCCCACAGGAAAGCAGCTGCAAATGTGACACCGTGCTGGCTGCTAGACTGCATGGGGACCTACTTACTACTGTAGCTGGGATCTATCTTCCTGCTTTCTTGTAGCTCCCTTACTCAGTTGTATACCTTAAGAGACAAAATGTAGTTTTTTCAATGGGAGCTGAACAGAAAAAGTGTGGTATTGAAGATAGCTCCCACAGGAAAGCAGCTGCAAATGTGACACCGTGCTGGCTGATAGACTGCATGGGGACCTACTTACTACTGTAGCTGGGGTCTCCCTTCCTGCTTTCTTGTAGCTCCCATACTCAGTGGTATACCTTAACTGACAAATGTATTCTTTCAATGGGAGCTGAACAGAAAAAGTGTGGTATTGAAGATAGCTCCCACAGGAAAGCAGCTGCAAATGTGACACCGTGCTGGCTGCTAGACTGCATGGGGACCTACTTACTACTGTAGCTAGGGTCTGCCTTCCTGCTTTCTTGTAGCTCCCATACTCAGTGGTATACCTTAACTGACAAAATGTAGTTTTTTCAATGGGAGCTGAACAGAAAAAGTGTGGTATTGAAGATAGCTCCCACAGGAAAGCAGCTGCAAATGTGACACCGTGCTGGCTGCTAGACTGCATGGGGACCTACTTACTACTGTAGCTGGGGTCTGCCTTCCTGCTTTCTTGTAGCTCCCATACTCAGCGGTATACCTTAACTGACAAAATGTAGTTTTTTCAATGGGAGCTGAGAAGAAAAAGTGTGGTATTGAAGATAGCTCCCACAGGAAAGCAGCTGCAAATGTGACAACGTGCTGGCTGATAGACTGCATGGGGACCTACTTACTACTGTAGCTGGGGTCTGCCTTCCTGCTTTCTTGTAGCTCCCATACTCAGCGGTATACCTTAACTGACAAAATGTAGTTTTTTCAATGGGAGCTGAGAAGAAAAAGTGTGGTATTGAAGATAGCTCCCACAGGAAAGCAGCTGCAAATGTGACACCGTGCTGGCTGCTAGACTGCATGGGGAACTACTTACTACTGTAGCTGGGGTCTGCCTTCCTCCTTTCTTGTAGCTCCCATACTCAGTGGTATACCTTAACTGACAAAAGTATTCTTTCAATGGGAGCTGAACAGAAAAAGTGTGGTATTGAAGATAGCTGCCACAGGAAAGCAGCTGCAAATGTGACACCGTGCTGGCTGCTAGACTGCATGGGGACCTACTTACTACTGTAGCTGGGATCTATCTTCCTGCTTTCTTGTAGCTCCCATACTCAGTTGTATACCTTAAGAGACAAAATGTAGTTTTTTCAATGAGAGCTGAACAGAAAAAGTGTGGTATTGAAGATAGCTCCCACAGGAAAGCAACTGCAAATGTGACACCGTGCTGGCTGATAGACTGCATGGGGACCTACTTACTACTGTAGCTGGGATCTATTTTCCTGCTTTCTTGTAGCTCCCATACTCAGTTGTATACCTTAAGAGACAAAATGTAGTTTTTTTCAATGGGAGCTGAACAGAAAAAGTGTGGTATTGAAGATAGCTCCCACAGGAAAGCAGCTGCAAATGTGACACCGTGCTGTCTGCTAGACTGCATGGGGACCTACTTACTACTGTAGCTGGGGTCTGCCTTCCTGCTTTCTTGTAGCTCCCATACTCAGTGGTATACCTTAACTGACAAAATGTAGTTTTTTCAATGGGAGCTGAACTGAAAAAGTGTGGTACTGAAGATAGCTCCCACAGGAAAGCAGCTGCAAATGTGACACCGTGCTGGCTGCTAGACTGCATGGGGACCTACTTACTACTGTAGCTGGGATCTATCTTCCTGCTTTCTTGTAGCTCCCATACTCAGTTTTATACCTTAAGAGACAAAATGTAGTTTTTTCAATGAGAGCTGAACAGAAAAAGTGTGGTATTGAAGATAGCTCCCACAGGAAAGCAGCTGCAAATGTGACACCGTGCTGGCTGCTAGACTGCATGGGGACCTACTTACTACTGTAGCTGGGGTCTGCCTTCCTCCTTTCTTGTAGCTCCCATACCCAGTGGTATACCTTAACTGACAAAAGTATTCTTTCAATGGGAGCTGAACAGAAAAAGTGTGGTATTGAAGATAGCTCCCACAGGAAAGCAGCTGCAAATGTGACACCGTGCTGGCTGCTAGACTGCATGGGGACCTACTTACTACTGTAGCTGGGGTCTGCCTTCCTGCTTTCTTGTAGCTCCCATACTCAGTGGTATACCTTAAGAGACAAAATGTAGTTTTTTCAATGGGAGCTGAACAGAAAAAGTGTGGTATTGAAGATAGCTCCCACAGGAAAGCAGCTGCAAATGTGACACCGTGCTGTCTGCTAGACTGCATGGGGACCTACTTACTACTGTAGCTGGGATCTATCTTCCTGCTTTCTTGTAGCTCCCATACTCAGTTGTATACCTTAAGAGACAAAATGTAGTTTTTTCAATGAGAGCTGAACTGAAAAAGTGTGGTATTGAAGATAGCTCCCACAGGAAAGCAGCTGCAAATGTGACACCGTGCTGGCTGCTAGACTGCATGGGGACCTACTTACTACTGTAGCTGGGATCTATCTTCCTGCGTTCTTGTAGCTCCCATACTCAGTTGTATACCTTAAGAGTCAAAATATAGTTTATTCAATGGGAGCTGAGAAGAAAAAGTGTGGTATTGAAGATAGCTCCCACAGGAAAGCAGCTGCAAATGTGACACCGTGCTGGCTGCTAGACTGCATGGGGACCTACTTACTACTGTAGCTGGGATCTATCTTCCTGCTTTCTTGTAGCTCCCTTACTCAGTTGTATACCTTAAGAGACAAAATGTAGTTTTTTCAATGGGAGCTGAACAGAAAAAGTGTGGTATTGAAGATAGCTCCCACAGGAAAGCAGCTGCAAATGTGACACCGTGCTGGCTGATAGACTGCATGGGGACCTACTTACTACTGTAGCTGGGGTCTCCCTTCCTGCTTTCTTGTAGCTCCCATACTCAGTGGTATACCTTAACTGACAAATGTATTCTTTCAATGGGAGCTGAACAGTAAAAGTGTGGTATTGAAGATAGCTCCCACAGGAAAGCAGCTGCAAATGTGACACCGTGCTGGCTGCTAGACTGCATGGGGACCTACTTACTACTGTAGCTAGGGTCTGCCTTCCTGCTTTCTTGTAGCTCCCATACTCAGTGGTATACCTTAACTGACAAAATGTAGTTTTTTCAATGGGAGCTGAACAGAAAAAGTGTGGTATTGAAGATAGCTCCCACAGGAAAGCAGCTGCAAATGTGACACCGTGCTGGCTGCTAGACTGCATGGGGACCTACTTACTACTGTAGCTGGGATCTATCTTCCTGCTTTCTTGTAGCTCCCATACTCAGTTGTATACCTTAAGAGCCAAATGTAGTTTTTTCAATGAGAGCTGAACTGAAAAAGTGTGGTATTGAAGATAGCTCCCACAGGAAAGCAGCTGCAAATGTGACACCGTGCTGGCTGCTAGACTGCATGGGGACCTACTTACTACTGTAGCTGGGGTCTGCCTTCCTGCTTTCTTGTAGCTCCTATACTCAGCGGTATACCTTAACTGACAAAATGTATTTTTTGCAATGGGAGCTGAGAAGAAAAAGTGTGGTATTGAAGATAGCTCCCACAGGAAAGCAGCTGCAAATGTGACACCGTGCTGGCTGCTAGACTGCATGGGGACCTACTTACTACTGTAGCTGGGATCTATCTTCCTGCTTTCTTGTAGCTCCCATACTCAGTTGTATACCTTAAGAGTCAAAATATAGTTTATTCAATGGGAGCTGAGAAGAAAAAGTGTGGTATTGAAGATAGCTCCCACAGGAAAGCAGCTGCAAATGTGACACCGTGCTGGCTGCTAGACTGCATGGGGACCTACTTACTACTGTAGCTGGGATCTATCTTCCTGCTTTCTTGTAGCTCCCTTACTCAGTTGTATACCTTAAGAGACAAAATGTAGTTTTTTCAATGGGAGCTGAACAGAAAAAGTGTGGTATTGAAGATAGCTCCCACAGGAAAGCAGCTGCAAATGTGACACCGTGCTGGCTGATAGACTGCATGGGGACCTACTTACTACTGTAGCTGGGGTCTCCCTTCCTGCTTTCTTGTAGCTCCCATACTCAGTGGTATACCTTAACTGACAAATGTATTCTTTCAATGGGAGCTGAACAGAAAAAGTGTGGTATTGAAGATAGCTCCCACAGGAAAGCAGCTGCAAATGTGACACCGTGCTGGCTGCTAGACTGCATGGGGACCTACTTACTACTGTAGCTAGGGTCTGCCTTCCTGCTTTCTTGTAGCTCCCATACTCAGTGGTATACCTTAACTGACAAAATGTAGTTTTTTCAATGGGAGCTGAACAGAAAAAGTGTGGTATTGAAGATAGCTCCCACAGTAAAGCAGCTGCAAATGTGACACCGTGCTGTCTGCTAGACTGCATGGGGACCTACTTACTACTGTAGCTGGGATCTATCTTCCTGCTTTCTTGTAGCTCCCATACTCAGTTGTATACCTTAAGAGCCAAATGTAGTTTTTTCAATGAGAGCTGAACTGAAAAAGTGTGGTATTGAAGATAGCTCCCACAGGAAAGCAGCTGCAAATGTGACACCGTGCTGGCTGCTAGACTGCATGGGGACCTACTTACTACTGTAGCTGGGGTCTGCCTTCCTGCTTTCTTGTAGCTCCCATACTCAGCGGTATACCTTAACTGACAAAATGTATTTTTTGCAATGGGAGCTGAGAAGAAAAAGTGTGGTATTGAAGATAGCTCCCACAGGAAAGCAGCTGCAAATGTGACACCGTGCTGGCTGCTAGACTGCATGGGGACCTACTTACTACTGTAGCTGGGATCTATCTTCCTGCTTTCTTGTAGCTCCCTTACTCAGTTGTATACCTTAAGAGACAAAATGTAGTTTTTTCAATGGGAGCTGAACAGAAAAAGTGTGGTATTGAAGATAGCTCCCACAGGAAAGCAGCTGCAAATGTGACACCGTGCTGGCTGATAGACTGCATGGGGACCTACTTACTACTGTAGCTGGGATCTATCTTCCTGCTTTCTTGTAGCTCCCTTACTCAGTTGTATACCTTAAGAGACAAAATGTAGTTTTTTCAATGGGAGCTGAACAGAAAAAGTGTGGTATTGAAGATAGCTCCCACAGGAAAGCAGCTGCAAATGTGACACCGTGCTGGCTGCTAGACTGCATGGGGACCTACTTACTACTGTAGCTGGGGTCTCCCTTCCTGCTTTCTTGTAGCTCCCATACTCAGTGGTATACCTTAACTGACAAATGTATTCTTTCAATGGGAGCTGAACAGAAAAAGTGTGGTATTGAAGATAGCTCCCACAGGAAAGCAGCTGCAAATGTGACACCGTGCTGGCTGCTAGACTGCATGGGGACCTACTTACTACTGTAGCTAGGGTCTGCCTTCCTGCTTTCTTGTAGCTCCCATACTCAGTGGTATACCTTAACTGACAAAATGTAGTTTTTTCAATGGGAGCTGAACAGAAAAAGTGTGGTATTGAAGATAGCTCCCACAGGAAAGCAGCTGCAAATGTGACACCGTGCTGTCTGCTAGACTGCATGGGGACCTACTTACTACTGTAGCTGGGATCTATCTTCCTGCTTTCTTGTAGCTCCCATACTCAGTTGTATACCTTAAGAGCCAAATGTAGTTTTTTCAATGAGAGCTGAACTGAAAAAGTGTGGTATTGAAGATAGCTCCCACAGGAAAGCAGCTGCAAATGTGACACCGTGCTGGCTGCTAGACTGCATGGGGACCTACTTACTACTGTAGCTGGGGTCTGCCTTCCTGCTTTCTTGTAGCTCACATACTCAGTGGTATACCTTAAGAGACAAATGTATTCTTTAAATGGGAACTGAGGAGAAAAAGTGTGGTATTGAAGATAGCTCCCACAGGAAAGCAGCTGCAAATGTGACACCGTGCTGGCTGCTAGACTGCATGGGGACCTACTTACTACTGTAGCTGGGGTCTGCCTTCCTCCTTTCTTGTAGCTCCCATACCCAGTGGTATACCTTAACTGACAAAAGTATTCTTTCAATGGGAGCTGAACAGAAAAAGTGTGGTATTGAAGATAGCTCCCACAGGAAAGCAGCTGCAAATGTGACACCGTGCTGGCTGCTAGACTGCATGGGGACCTACTTACTACTGTAGCTGGGGTCTGCCTTCCTGCTTTCTTGTAGCTCCCATACTCAGTGGTATACCTTAAGAGACAAAATGTAGTTTTTTCAATGGGAGCTGAACAGAAAAAGTGTGGTATTGAAGATAGCTCCCACAGGAAAGCAGCTGCAAATGTGACACCGTGCTGTCTGCTAGACTGCATGGGGACCTACTTACTACTGTAGCTGGGATCTATCTTCCTGCTTTCTTGTAGCTCCCATACTCAGTTGTATACCTTAAGAGACAAAATGTAGTTTTTTCAATGAGAGCTGAACTGAAAAAGTGTGGTATTGAAGATAGCTGCCACAGGAAAGCAGCTGCAAATGTGACACCGTGCTGGCTGCTAGACTGCATGGGGACCTACTTACTACTGTAGCTGGGATCTATCTTCCTGCTTTCTTGTAGCTCCCATACTCAGTTGTATACCTTAAGAGACAAAATGTAGTTTTTTCAATGAGAGCTGAACAGAAAAAGTGTGGTATTGAAGATAGCTCCCACAGGAAAGCAGCTGCAAATGTGACACCGTGCTGTCTGCTAGACTGCATGGGGACCTACTTACTACTGTAGCTGGGGTCTGCCTTCCTGCTTTCTTGTAGCTCCCATACTCAGTGGTATACCTTAACTGACAAAATGTAGTTTTTTCAATGGGAGCTGAACTGAAAAAGTGTGGTATTGAAGATAGCTCCCACAGGAAAGCAGCTGCAAATGTGACACCGTGCTGGCTGCTAGACTGCATGGGGACCTACTTACTACTGTAGCTGGGGTCTGCCTTCCTGCTTTCTTGTAGCTCCCATACTCAGCGGTATACCTTAACTGACAAAATGTATTTTTTGCAATGGGAGCTGAGAAGAAAAAGTGTGGTATTGAAGATAGCTCCCACAGGAAAGCAGCTGCAAATGTGACACCGTGCTGGCTGCTAGACTGCATGGGGACCTACTTACTACTGTAGCTGGGATCTATCTTCCTGCTTTCTTGTAGCTCCCTTACTCAGTTGTATACCTTAAGAGACAAAATGTAGTTTTTTCAATGGGAGCTGAACAGAAAAAGTGTGGTATTGAAGATAGCTCCCACAGGAAAGCAGCTGCAAATGTGACACCGTGCTGGCTGATAGACTGCATGGGGACCTACTTACTACTGTAGCTGGGATCTATCTTCCTGCTTTCTTGTAGCTCCCTTACTCAGTTGTATACCTTAAGAGACAAAATGTAGTTTTTTCAATGGGAGCTGAACAGAAAAAGTGTGGTATTGAAGATAGCTCCCACAGGAAAGCAGCTGCAAATGTGACACCGTGCTGGCTGCTAGACTGCATGGGGACCTACTTACTACTGTAGCTGGGGTCTCCCTTCCTGCTTTCTTGTAGCTCCCATACTCAGTGGTATACCTTAACTGACAAATGTATTCTTTCAATGGGAGCTGAACAGAAAAAGTGTGGTATTGAAGATAGCTCCCACAGGAAAGCAGCTGCAAATGTGACACCGTGCTGGCTGCTAGACTGCATGGGGACCTACTTACTACTGTAGCTAGGGTCTGCCTTCCTGCTTTCTTGTAGCTCCCATACTCAGTGGTATACCTTAACTGACAAAATGTAGTTTTTTCAATGGGAGCTGAACAGAAAAAGTGTGGTATTGAAGATAGCTCCCACAGGAAAGCAGCTGCAAATGTGACACCGTGCTGTCTGCTAGACTGCATGGGGACCTACTTACTACTGTAGCTGGGATCTATCTTCCTGCTTTCTTGTAGCTCCCATACTCAGTTGTATACCTTAAGAGCCAAATGTAGTTTTTTCAATGAGAGCTGAACTGAAAAAGTGTGGTATTGAAGATAGCTCCCACAGGAAAGCAGCTGCAAATGTGACACCGTGCTGGCTGCTAGACTGCATGGGGACCTACTTACTACTGTAGCTGGGGTCTGCCTTCCTGCTTTCTTGTAGCTCACATACTCAGTGGTATACCTTAAGAGACAAATGTATTCTTTAAATGGGAACTGAGGAGAAAAAGTGTGGTATTGAAGATAGCTCCCACAGGAAAGCAGCTGCAAATGTGACACCGTGCTGGCTGCTAGACTGCATGGGGACCTACTTACTACTGTAGCTGGGGTCTGCCTTCCTCCTTTCTTGTAGCTCCCATACCCAGTGGTATACCTTAACTGACAAAAGTATTCTTTCAATGGGAGCTGAACAGAAAAAGTGTGGTATTGAAGATAGCTCCCACAGGAAAGCAGCTGCAAATGTGACACCGTGCTGGCTGCTAGACTGCATGGGGACCTACTTACTACTGTAGCTGGGGTCTGCCTTCCTGCTTTCTTGTAGCTCCCATACTCAGTGGTATACCTTAAGAGACAAAATGTAGTTTTTTCAATGGGAGCTGAACAGAAAAAGTGTGGTATTGAAGATAGCTCCCACAGGAAAGCAGCTGCAAATGTGACACCGTGCTGTCTGCTAGACTGCATGGGGACCTACTTACTACTGTAGCTGGGATCTATCTTCCTGCTTTCTTGTAGCTCCCATACTCAGTTGTATACCTTAAGAGACAAAATGTAGTTTTTTCAATGAGAGCTGAACTGAAAAAGTGTGGTATTGAAGATAGCTGCCACAGGAAAGCAGCTGCAAATGTGACACCGTGCTGGCTGCTAGACTGCATGGGGACCTACTTACTACTGTAGCTGGGATCTATCTTCCTGCTTTCTTGTAGCTCCCATACTCAGTTGTATACCTTAAGAGACAAAATGTAGTTTTTTCAATGAGAGCTGAACAGAAAAAGTGTGGTATTGAAGATAGCTCCCACAGGAAAGCAGCTGCAAATGTGACACCGTGCTGTCTGCTAGACTGCATGGGGACCTACTTACTACTGTAGCTGGGGTCTGCCTTCCTGCTTTCTTGTAGCTCCCATACTCAGTGGTATACCTTAACTGACAAAATGTAGTTTTTTCAATGGGAGCTGAACTGAAAAAGTGTGGTATTGAAGATAGCTCCCACAGGAAAGCAGCTGCAAATGTGACACCGTGCTGGCTGCTAGACTGCATGGGGACCTACTTACTACTGTAGCTGGGGTCTGCCTTCCTGCTTTCTTGTAGCTCCCATACTCAGCGGTATACCTTAACTGACAAAATGTATTTTTTGCAATGGGAGCTGAGAAGAAAAAGTGTGGTATTGAAGATAGCTCCCACAGGAAAGCAGCTGCAAATGTGACACCGTGCTGGCTGCTAGACTGCATGGGGACCTACTTACTACTGTAGCTGGGATCTATCTTCCTGCTTTCTTGTAGCTCCCATACTCAGTTGTATACCTTAAGAGTCAAAATATAGTTTATTCAATGGGAGCTGAGAAGAAAAAGTGTGGTATTGAAGATAGCTCCCACAGGAAAGCAGCTGCAAATGTGACACCGTGCTGGCTGCTAGACTGCATGGGGACCTACTTACTACTGTAGCTGGGATCTATCTTCCTGCTTTCTTGTAGCTCCCTTACTCAGTTGTATACCTTAAGAGACAAAATGTAGTTTTTTCAATGGGAGCTGAACAGAAAAAGTGTGGTATTGAAGATAGCTCCCACAGGAAAGCAGCTGCAAATGTGACACCGTGCTGGCTGATAGACTGCATGGGGACCTACTTACTACTGTAGCTGGGGTCTCCCTTCCTGCTTTCTTGTAGCTCCCATACTCAGTGGTATACCTTAACTGACAAATGTATTCTTTCAATGGGAGCTGAACAGAAAAAGTGTGGTATTGAAGATAGCTCCCACAGGAAAGCAGCTGCAAATGTGACACCGTGCTGGCTGCTAGACTGCATGGGGACCTACTTACTACTGTAGCTAGGGTCTGCCTTCCTGCTTTCTTGTAGCTCCCATACTCAGTGGTATACCTTAACTGACAAAATGTAGTTTTTTCAATGGGAGCTGAACAGAAAAAGTGTGGTATTGAAGATAGCTCCCACAGGAAAGCAGCTGCAAATGTGACACCGTGCTGTCTGCTAGACTGCATGGGGACCTACTTACTACTGTAGCTGGGATCTATCTTCCTGCTTTCTTGTAGCTCCCATACTCAGTTGTATACCTTAAGAGCCAAATGTAGTTTTTTCAATGAGAGCTGAACTGAAAAAGTGTGGTATTGAAGATAGCTCCCACAGGAAAGCAGCTGCAAATGTGACACCATGCTGGCTGCTAGACTGCATGGGGACCTACTTACTACTGTAGCTGGGGTCTGCCTTCCTGCTTTCTTGTAGCTCCCATACTCAGCGGTATACCTTAACTGACAAAATGTATTTTTTGCAATGGGAGCTGAGAAGAAAAAGTGTGGTATTGAAGATAGCTCCCACAGGAAAGCAGCTGCAAATGTGACACCGTGCTGGCTGCTAGACTGCATGGGGACCTACTTACTACTGTAGCTGGGATCTATCTTCCTGCTTTCTTGTAGCTCCCTTACTCAGTTGTATACCTTAAGAGACAAAATGTAGTTTTTTCAATGGGAGCTGAACAGAAAAAGTGTGGTATTGAAGATAGCTCCCACAGGAAAGCAGCTGCAAATGTGACACCGTGCTGGCTGATAGACTGCATGGGGACCTACTTACTACTGTAGCTGGGATCTATCTTCCTGCTTTCTTGTAGCTCCCTTACTCAGTTGTATACCTTAAGAGACAAAATGTAGTTTTTTCAATGGGAGCTGAACAGAAAAAGTGTGGTATTGAAGATAGCTCCCACAGGAAAGCAGCTGCAAATGTGACACCGTGCTGGCTGCTAGACTGCATGGGGACCTACTTACTACTGTAGCTGGGGTCTCCCTTCCTGCTTTCTTGTAGCTCCCATACTCAGTGGTATACCTTAACTGACAAATGTATTCTTTCAATGGGAGCTGAACAGAAAAAGTGTGGTATTGAAGATAGCTCCCACAGGAAAGCAGCTGCAAATGTGACACCGTGCTGGCTGCTAGACTGCATGGGGACCTACTTACTACTGTAGCTAGGGTCTGCCTTCCTGCTTTCTTGTAGCTCCCATACTCAGTGGTATACCTTAACTGACAAAATGTAGTTTTTTCAATGGGAGCTGAACAGAAAAAGTGTGGTATTGAAGATAGCTCCCACAGGAAAGCAGCTGCAAATGTGACACCGTGCTGTCTGCTAGACTGCATGGGGACCTACTTACTACTGTAGCTGGGATCTATCTTCCTGCTTTCTTGTAGCTCCCATACTCAGTTGTATACCTTAAGAGCCAAATGTAGTTTTTTCAATGAGAGCTGAACTGAAAAAGTGTGGTATTGAAGATAGCTCCCACAGGAAAGCAGCTGCAAATGTGACACCGTGCTGGCTGCTAGACTGCATGGGGACCTACTTACTACTGTAGCTGGGGTCTGCCTTCCTGCTTTCTTGTAGCTCACATACTCAGTGGTATACCTTAAGAGACAAATGTATTCTTTAAATGGGAACTGAGGAGAAAAAGTGTGGTATTGAAGATAGCTCCCACAGGAAAGCAGCTGCAAATGTGACACCGTGCTGGCTGCTAGACTGCATGGGGACCTACTTACTACTGTAGCTGGGGTCTGCCTTCCTCCTTTCTTGTAGCTCCCATACCCAGTGGTATACCTTAACTGACAAAAGTATTCTTTCAATGGGAGCTGAACAGAAAAAGTGTGGTATTGAAGATAGCTCCCACAGGAAAGCAGCTGCAAATGTGACACCGTGCTGGCTGCTAGACTGCATGGGGACCTACTTACTACTGTAGCTGGGGTCTGCCTTCCTGCTTTCTTGTAGCTCCCATACTCAGTGGTATACCTTAAGAGACAAAATGTAGTTTTTTCAATGGGAGCTGAACAGAAAAAGTGTGGTATTGAAGATAGCTCCCACAGGAAAGCAGCTGCAAATGTGACACCGTGCTGTCTGCTAGACTGCATGGGGACCTACTTACTACTGTAGCTGGGATCTATCTTCCTGCTTTCTTGTAGCTCCCATACTCAGTTGTATACCTTAAGAGACAAAATGTAGTTTTTTCAATGAGAGCTGAACTGAAAAAGTGTGGTATTGAAGATAGCTGCCACAGGAAAGCAGCTGCAAATGTGACACCGTGCTGGCTGCTAGACTGCATGGGGACCTACTTACTACTGTAGCTGGGATCTATCTTCCTGCTTTCTTGTAGCTCCCATACTCAGTTGTATACCTTAAGAGACAAAATGTAGTTTTTTCAATGAGAGCTGAACAGAAAAAGTGTGGTATTGAAGATAGCTCCCACAGGAAAGCAACTGCAAATGTGACACCGTGCTGGCTGATAGACTGCATGGGGACCTACTTACTACTGTAGCTGGGATCTATTTTCCTGCTTTCTTGTAGCTCCAATACTCAGTTGTATACCTTAAGAGACAAAATGTAGTTTTTTTCAATGGGAGCTGAACAGAAAAAGTGTGGTATTGAAGATAGCTCCCACAGGAAAGCAGCTGCAAATGTGACACCGTGCTGTCTCCTAGACTGCATGGGGACCTACTTACTACTGTAGCTGGGGTCTGCCTTCCTGCTTTCTTGTAGCTCCCATACTCAGTGGTATACCTTAACTGACAAAATGTAGTTTTTTCAATGGGAGCTGAACTGAAAAAGTGTGGTATTGAAGATAGCTCCCACAGGAAAGCAGCTGCAAATGTGACACCGTGCTGGCTGCTAGACTGCATGGGGACCTACTTACTACTGTAGCTGGGATCTATCTTCCTGCTTTCTTGTAGCTCCCATACTCAGTTTTATACCTTAAGAGACAAAATGTAGTTTTTTCAAAGAGAGCTGAACAGAAAAAGTGTGGTATTGAAGATAGCTCCCACAGGAAAGCAGCTGCAAATGTGACACCGTGCTGGCTGATAGACTGCATGGGGACCTACTTACTACTGTAGCTGGGGTCTGCCTTCCTGCTTTCTTGTAGCTCCCATACTCAGTGGTATACCTTAAGAGACAAATGTATTCTTTAAATGGGAACTGAGGAGAAAAAGTGTGGTATTGAAGATAGCTCCCACAGGAAAGCAGCTGCAAATGTGACACCGTGCTGGCTGCTAGACTGCATGGGGACCTACTTACTACTGTAGCTGGGGTGTGCCTTCCTCCTTTCTTGTAGCTCCCATACCCAGTGGTATACCTTAACTGACAAAAGTATTCTTTCAATGGGAGCTGAACAGAAAAAGTGTGGTATTGAAGATAGCTCCCACAGGAAAGCAGCTGCAAATGTGACACCGTGCTGGCTGCTAGACTGCATGGGGACCTACTTACTACTGTAGCTGGGGTCTGCCTTCCTGCTTTCTTGTAGCTCCCATACTCAGTGGTATACCTTAAGAGACAAAATGTAGTTTTTTCAATGGGAGCTGAACAGAAAAAGTGTGGTATTGAAGATAGCTCCCACAGGAAAGCAGCTGCAAATGTGACACCGTGCTATCTGCTAGACTGCATGGGGACCTACTTACTACTGTAGCTGGGATCTATCTTCCTGCGTTCTTGTAGCTCCCATACTCAGTTGTATACCTTAAGAGTCAAAATATAGTTTATTCAATGGGAGCTGAGAAGAAAAAGTGTGGTATTGAAGATAGCTCCCACAGGAAAGCAGCTGCAAATGTGACACCGTGCTGGCTGCTAGACTGCATGGGGACCTACTTACTACTGTAGCTGGGATCTATCTTCCTGCTTTCTTGTAGCTCCCATACTCAGTGGTATACCTTAACTGACAAATGTATTCTTTCAATGGGAGCTGAACAGAAAAAGTGTGGTATTGAAGATAGCTCCCACAGGAAAGCAGCTGCAAATGTGACACCGTGCTGGCTGCTAGACTGCATGGAGACCTACTTACTGCTGTAGCTAGGGTCTGCCTTCCTGCTTTCTTGTAGCTCCCATACTCAGTGGTATACCTTAACTGACAAAATGTAGTTTTTTCAATGGGAGCTGAACAGAAAACGTGTGGTATTGAAGATAGCTCCCACAGGAAAGCAGCTGCAAATGTGACACCGTGCTGGCTGCTAGACTGCATGGGGACCTACTTACTACTGTAGCTGGGATCTATCTTCCTGCTTTCTTGTAGCTCCCATACTCAGTTGTATACCTTAAGAGACAAAATGTAGTTTTTTCAATGAGAGCTGAACAGAAAAAGTGTGGTATTGAAGATAGCTCCCACAGGAAAGCAGCTGCAAATGTGACACCGTGCTGGCTGCTAGACTGCATGGGGACCTACTTACTACTGTAGCTGGGATCTATCTTCCTGCTTTCTTGTAGCTCCCATACTCAGTTTTATACCTTAAGAGACAAAATGTAGTTTTTTCAATGAGAGCTGAACAGAAAAAGTGTGGTATTGAAGATAGCTCCCACAGGAAAGCAGCTGCAAATGTGACACCGTGCTGGCTGATAGACTGCATGGGGACCTACTTACTACTGTAGCTGGGATCTATCTTCCTGCGTTCTTGTAGCTCCCATACTCAGTTGTATACCTTAAGAGTCAAAATATAGTTTATTCAATGGGAGCTGAACTGAAAAAGTGTGGTATTGAAGATAGCTCCCACAGGAAAGCAGCTGCAAATGTGACACCGTGCTGGCTGCTAGACTGCATGGGGACCTACTTACTACTGTAGCTGGGGTCTGCCTTCCTGCTTTCTTGTAGCTCCCATACTCAGCGGTATACCTTAACTGACAAATGTATTCTTTCAATGGGAGCTGAACTGAAAAAGTGTGGTATTGAAGATAGCTCCCACAGGAAAGCAGCTGCAAATGTGACACCGTGCTGGCTGCTAGAGTGCATGGGGACCTACTTACTACTGTAGCTGGGGTCTGCCTTCCTGCTTTCTTGTAGCTCCCATACTCAGCGGTATACCTTAACTGACAAAATGTAGTTTTTTCAATGGGAGCTGAGAAGAAAAAGTGTGGTATTGAAGATAGCTCCCACAGGAAAGCAGCTGCAAATGTGACACCGTGCTGGCTGCTAGACTGCATGGGGACCTACTTACTACTGTAGCTGGGGTCTGCCTTCCTGCTTTCTTGTAGCTCCCATACTCAGCGGTATACCTTAACTGACAAAATGTAGTTTTTACAATGGGAGCTGAGAAGAAAAAGTGTGGTATTGAAGATAGCTCCCACAGGAAAGCAGCTGCAAATGTGACACCGTGCTGGCTGATAGACTGCATGGGGACCTACTTACTACTGTAGCTGGGATCTATCTTCCTGCTTTCTTGTAGCTCCCATACTCAGCGGTATACCTTAAATGACAAAATGTAGTTTTTACAATGGGAGCTGAGAAGAAAAAGTGTGGTATTGAAGATAGCTCCCACAGGAAAGCAGCTGCAAATGTGACACCGTGTTGGCTGCTAGACTGCATGGGGACCTACTTACTACTGTAGCTGGGATCTATCTTCCTGCTTTCTTGTAGCTCCCATACTCAGTTGTATACCTTAAGAGACAAAATGTAGCTTTTTCAATGGGAGCTGAACAGAAAACGTGTGGTATTGAAGATAGCTCCCACAGGAAAGCAGCTGCAAATGTGACACCGTGCTGGCTGCTAGACTGCATGGGGACCTACTTACTACTGTAGCTGGGATCTATCTTCCTGCTTTCTTGTAGCTCCCATACTCAGTGGTATACCTTAACTGACAAATGTATTCTTTCAATGGGAGCTGAGGAGAAAAAGTGTGGTATTGAAGATAGCTCCCACAGGAAAGCAGCTGCAAATGTGACACCGTGCTGGCTGCTAGACTGCATGGGGACCTACTTACTACTGTAGCTGGGATCTATCTTCCTGCTTTCTTGTAGCTCCCATACTCAGTGGTATACCTTAACTGACAAATGTATTCTTTCAATGGGAGCTGAACAGAAAAAGTGTGGTATTGAAGATAGCTCCCACAGGAAAGCAGCTGCAAATGTGAAACCGTGCTGGCTGCTAGACTGCATGGGGACCTACTTACTACTTAGCTGGGATCTATCTTCCTGCTTTCTTGTAGCTCCCATACTCAGTGGTATACCTTAACTGACAAATGTATTCTTTCAATGGGAGCTGAACTGAAAAAGTGTGGTATTGAAGATAGCTCCCACAGGAAAGCAGCTGCAAATGTGACACCGTGCTGGCTGCTAGACTGCATGGGGACCTACTTAATACTGTAGCTGGGGTCTGCCTTCCTGCTTTCTTGTAGCTCCCATTCTCAGTAGTATACCTTAACTGACAAATGTATTCTTTCAATGGGAGCTGAACTGAAAAAGTGTGGTATTGAAGATAGCTCCCACAGGAAAGCAGCTGCAAATGTGACACCGTGCTGGCTGATAGACTGCATGGGGACCTACTTACTACTGTAGCTGGGGTCTGCCTTCCTGCTTTCTTGTAGCTCCCATACTCAGCGGTATACCTTAACTGACAAATGTATTCTTTCAATGGGAGCTGAACAGAAAAAGTGTGGTATTGAAGATAGCTCCCACAGGAAAGCAGCTGCAAATGTGACACCGTGCTGGCTGCTAGAGTGCATGGGGACCTACTTACTACTGTAGCTGGGGTCTGCCTTCCTGCTTTCTTGTAGCTCCCATACTCAGCGGTATACCTTAACTGACAAAATGTAGTTTTTTCAATGGGAGCTGAGAAGAAAAAGTGTGGTATTGAAGATAGCTCCCACAGGAAAGCAGCTGCAAATGTGACAACGTGCTGGCTGCTAGACTGCATGGGGACCTACTTACTACTGTAGCTGGGGTCTGCCTTCCTGCTTTCTTGTAGCTCCCGTCCTCAGTGGTATACTTTAAGAGACAAATGTATTTTTTCAATGGGAGCTGAACAGAAAAAGTGTGGTATTGAAGATAGCTCCCACAGGAAAGCAGCTGCAAATGTGACATCGTGCTGGCTGCTAGACTGCATGGGGACCTACTTACTACTGTAGCTGGGATCTATCTTCCTGCTTTCTTGTAGCTCCCATACTCAGTTGTATACCTTAAGAGACAAAATGTAGTTTTTTCAATGGGAGCTGAGCAGAAAAAGTGTGGTATTGAAGATAGCTCCCACAGGAAAGCAGCTGCAAATGTGACACCGTGCTGGCTGCTAGAATGCATGGGGACCTACTTACTACTGTAGCTGGGGTCTGCCTTCCTGCTTTCTTGTAGCTCCCGTACTGAGTGGTATACCTTAAGAGACAAATGTATTTTTTTCAATGGGAGCTGAACAGAAAAAGTGTGGTATTGCAGATAGCTCCCACAGGAAAGCAGCTGCAAATGTGACACCGTGCTGGCTGCTAGACTGCATGGGGACCTACTTACTACTGTAGCTGGGATCTATCTTCCTGCTTTCTTGTAGCTCCCATACTCAG
>NW_026908413.1:0-45154 GCF_028858725.1 Colius striatus
TGAGGTTCAAGGGGATTCAGAGGGGGTATAGAGGGGTTCAGGGGGGTACAGGGGGGATAAGAATGGTTCAAGGGGGTTCAGAGGGGTTCAGGGGGGTTCAGAGGGGGTATAGAAGGGGTATAGAGGGGTTCAGGGGGGCACAGGAGGGATAAGAGTGGTTCAAGGGGGTTCAGGGGGCTTCAGAGGGGTTCAGGGGGATATAGAGGGGGCATAGGGGGGTTCAAGGGGGTTCAGGGGGGGGTTCAGAGGAGATATAAAGGGGGTACAGGGGGGTTCAGAGGGGTACAGGGGGATATAGAGGGGGTACAGGGGGGTTCAGAGGGGTACAGGGGGGATAAGGGTGGTTCAAGGGGGTTGAGGGGGGTTCAGGGGGGATTCAGGGGGGTTCAGAGAGGAGTATAAAGGGGGTTCAGGGGAGTTCAGAGGGGTACAGGGGGATATGGGGGGTATGGGGGGGTTCAAGGGGCTACAGGGGGGGTTCAGGGTGGTAAAGGGGGTGCAGGAGGGGGAACAGTGCCCCCCAGTGCCTCCCAGTGCCCCCCAGCACCCTCCCAGTGACCCCCCAGCACCCTCCCAGTGCCTCCCAGTGCCCCCTTACCCCAGCAGCAGCAGCCCATTGCGCAGGGCCCCGCTCAGCACCCGGCCCAGCAGCACCAGCAGCGACCCCACGGCCACAGGGGAGGGGGCAACGGCCTGGGGGGAGCTGAGGGGGGCACAGGGACCCCCAAAACACACCCTGAGCCCCCCAAAACCTCCTCAGACATCCCCTAAAACCCCTCAAGAACCCCCAAACCCCCCAGGTCCACCCCAAACCCTTCAGAGACCCCCCAAAACCTCTCAGAGACCCCCCAAAGCTCCTCAGAGACCCCCTCAAATCCACCCAGACCCCCCCAACCTCTAAAGACCCCCCCAAATACAACTACAGACCCCCCAACCTCCCCCCACAAACCCCTGAGACCCCCCCCAAAAGCCTCAGGACCCCCAAGAGCCCCCCTCAGGACCCCCAAATCCCCCCCAGCACCCCCAAAAGCTCTCAGAAAGCCCCCAAAACTCCTCAGAGCCCCCCCCAAAACCCCCCAAACCCCTGAGACCCCCCCCAAAAGCCTCAGGACCCCCAAGAGCCCCCCTCAGGACCCCCAAATTCCCCCCCCAGCACCCCCAAAAGCCCCCCCCAGCCCCCCAACCTGGGCAGCAGCAGCAGCTCCTCATCTGTTGCAGGACGACTCTGGCGGGGGGGGGGGGGGGGGGGGGGGGAGGAAGATATTGGGGGGCTCTCATGGATTTGGGGGGGGTCCCTGAGGGCTTTGGTGGGGTCTCCTGGATTTGGGGGGGGGTCTCCTGGGCTTGAGAGGGTCTCATGGATTTGAGGGGGTCCCTGAGGGGTTTGGGGGTGTCTCTAGGGGCAGTTTTGGGGTCTCCAAGTGGTTTTAGGGGGGTCTCCTGGACTTTGGGGGGGCTCTCATGGATTTTGGGGGTCCCTGAGGGCTTTGGGGGTGTCTCTAGGGGCAGTTTTGGGGTCTCCAAGTGGTTTTAGGGGGGTCTCCTGGACTTTGGGGGGGCTCTCATGGATTTTGGGGGTCCCTGAGGGCTTTGGGGGTGTCTCTAGGGGCAGTTTTGGGGTCTCCAAGTGGTTTTGGGGGGGGTCTCCTGGACTTTGTGGGGGCTCTCATGGATTTAGGGGGGGTCCCTGAGGGCTTTGGGGGGCTCTCCTGGACTTGGGGTTGATCCCCTGGGTTTTGGGGGCTCTCCTGGGCTTTGGGGGTCTCATGGACTTTGGGGGTGACCCCTTGGGTTTTGGGGGGCTCTCCTAGGTTTGGGGGGTCCCCTGGGTTTGGGGGGGTGGGGGGTGTCACCTCCAGCCGTTGGCAGCGCTGGGCCAGTCCCGTCTCCTCCAGCAGGTGCCAGGTTTGGGGGGCACTGGGGGGGGGGGGGAATTGGGGGTCAGAACAAGGAGGGAGTGAGGGGGGAGGTTTTGGGGTGGGGGGTACCCCACAATTTGGGGAGGGGGAGGGAGGGGAGGTACCTTTGGTCTCCCACACAGATGAGCCCTGTCCCAGTGGGGGCTGCAGCCTCAGGACCCACATCCTGGGGGGGAGGGAAGGGAAAAGGCGGGGGGGGGGGATGATTTTGGGGGTTCTCCCAAAGCACACAGATACCCACAGATCCCCAGGGACCCCCCCACATCCCCCCACAGGGACCCCTAAACCTTCCCAGGTACTCCCAAACCTTCCCAGGGACCCCCAAAATCCCCCCTCAGGGACCCTCAAACCTCCCCAGGGACCTCCAAACCCTCCCAGGGACCCCCAAAATCCCCCCTCAGGGATCCTCAAATCCCCCCTAGGGACCCCCAAACCCTCCCAGGGACTCTCAAACCCCCCAAGGGACCCCCACATTTTGGGGTGTCCCCCTCTGACCCCAGCCCCCCTCATTTTGGGGTTGTCTCTCTCCCTCAGCCCCCCACATTTTGGGGTGCCCCCCTCCCAGCCCCCTAGATTTTGGGGTGTCCGCCCTTGCCCCCTACACACCCATATTTTGGGGGGTGTGTGTGTCCCAGCCCCCCACATTTTGGGGTTGTCTCCCTCCTCCATCCCCTCACATTTTGGGGTGCCCCCCCCAGTCCCCTAGACTCCCACATTTTGGGGGTGTTCCCTCCCAGCCCCCCACATTTTGGGGTATCGCCCCACTCCCCCACCCCCCACATTTTGGGGTGTCCCCCCACCCCCCCCCTCATTTTGGGGTGCCCCCCCAGCCCCCTAGACTCCCACATTTTGGGGTGCATCCCCTCCCATCCCCCCACACTTTGGGGTATCCCCCCACCCCCCCATTTTGGGGTGCCCCCCCCCGGCCGTTACCGGCGGCTGCTGCGGCTCCTCCTCGGGCCCCTGGCGCCGGTTCCTGGCCCGGCCGCGCCGTTTGAGCTCCGGGAGCCCCCCCCGGGGCTGGGCGGGGGGGCGGCGGCGGGCGGGGGGGCCGGCGGGGGGGGGGGCGCGACGGCCCGCGCGCCCCTGAGCCACTGCCGCGTTAGCCACGCCCCCTTGGTCCAAAACCACGCCCCCTTTTGCCCCAAGCCCCGCCCCTTTTGCCCAAACCACGCCCCCTTTGCCCAAAGCTCCGCCCCTTTGTCCCAAGCCACGCCCCCGCCCCGTTGGCGCCGCCCCTTTCGCGCCAACAGCTTCCCTCAAGCCCCGCCCCCTCTGCGCCGGCCTCTTGGAGAAGCCACGCCCCCTCTCCGCCACTCGCCCAATCACGTCCCGTCCCGCCAGCCCCGCCCTTGAGGAAGCCACGCCCCTCTCTAGCCAAACCACGCCCCCTTTCCCGCAACCTCTCGCCCAATCACGTCTTGTCCCTTCCAACAGCCCCCTCCCCAAGCCACGCCCCCTTTCCCCAAACCACGCCCCTTTCCCCACACCTTGAGGCTGAAGCTCCGCCCACTCCACCCAAGCCACGCCCCCCTCCGCCACCCTCTCAACCAATCACGTCCCGCCCTGAAAGCCCCGCCCCTTCCACCGATCACCGTCCCGAAACCACGCCTTCTTCTGACCAGACCACGCCCCCTCCGCCACCCTCTCAACCAATCACGCCCCGCCCTGAAAGCCCCGCCCCTTCCATCGGCTCCCTCCCGAAGCCACGCCCCCTTTCCCCAAACCACGCCCCTTTCCCACCCATTGCCTGTGAGACTGAAGCTCCGCCCACTCCACCAAGCCCCGCCCTCTTTTAACCAAACCACGCCCCCTCCACCACCCTGTCGCCCAATCATGTCCCGCCCCGAAAGCCCCGCCCCTTCCACTGACCACTGTCCCGGAGCCACGCCCCCACCCCGCAAACCACGCCCCCTTTGACCAAACCACGCCCCCTCCGCCGCCGTCAACCAATCACGCCCCGCCCCACAAGCCTCGCCCCTCCCCTCGGCCTCCCTCCCTAAGCCACGCCCCTTTTGACCAAACCACGCCCCCTCTGCCACCCTCTCAACCAATCACGTCCCGCCCCGCAAGCTCCGCCCCTTCCATCTGCTCTCTCCTCGAAGCCCCGCCCCTTCCGACCAAGCCCCGCCCCCTTCGTCCAGGCCCCGCCCCTCTCACCATGGCCGCGGGGGGGGGCTGCGGCGCGTCGCAGGGAGGGGCCTGGGGGGGGTTCAAGGAGGGAAAAGATGGGGGAGGGGCGGCGGGGAGCGGGGTCAGGCGGCCGCGGGGGGGTGTGGGGAGGGTGCGGGAGGGTCTCGGGGGGCTCATTGCGGGGGGGGGGAGGGGAAGGAGCGGGAGCGGCCGCGCTCACCTGCAGCCCCTCGCCTCTGGCGGCCGGCGCGCCCGCCGTGACGTCACAGCAGCGCGACGGCCGCCGGAAGGAAGCGCCGGCGGGGGAAGGCGGGAAAAGGGGTGGGATGGAGGCCGCCATCTTGGATGTGCCGCGCTGGGAGGCGCCATGTTGGAGCGTACCATTGCGGTCACAGCGCGGGGGGGGTTGGTGCCTACAGACCCCCACTCTCGTGCCCCCCACAACCCCCCCCATCCTCTACGGGCCCCCCCAAAGTCCCCCCCTGAGCCCCCCACAACCCCCCATCGGCCCCCCAAGCAACTGTAAACCCCCAAAGCCCCTCTACAACCACCCCAAGCCCCCCCCGAGCCCCCCACAAGCCCCCATCGACCCCTCTCAGCCCCCCAGAGCCCCTCAAAACCCCCCCAAACCCCCCACTGACCCCCTCCTTCTCCTCCAGACCCCCCCAAAGCCCCCCCCCAGAGCCCCCCACAACCCTCTACAGACCCCCCAAGTCCCCTCAGCCCCTCCAGACCCCCCAAAACCCCTCTCCAGCCCCCCACAACCCCCCCAAACCTCTACAGACCCCCAAAAGCCCCCCACTGACCCCTTCCAGCCCCTCCAGACCCCCCCAAAACCCCCCTCCAGCCCCCCACAACCCCCCCAAACCTCTACAGACCCCCCAAGCCCCCCACTGACCCCCTCAACCCCTACAGACCCCCCCAAAGCCCCCCCTCCAGCCCCCCACAACCCTCTACAGATCCCCCAAGTCCCCCTCACCCCTCCAGACCCCCCCAAAAGCCCCCCTGAGCCCCCCACAACCCCCCCCAAACCTCTACAGACCCCCCCAAGTCCTCCTCTAGCCCCCCCAAACCCTCCAGACCCCCTCCAACCCCCCCAAATAAAACGACCCCCCATCAGGTTCCTCCTTTATTTTGGGGGGGGGAATTTTTTAACCCTTTCCCCTCTTTTTTGCTCCATTTTTGGGGTGTGGGGGGGTCACACACGAGGGGGGAGGGGCGGTAATTTGGGGGGGGGCTACAGAGCTATGACACAACGCTGGGGGGGAGGGGCGAGGGGAGGGGGAGTTTGGGGGGGGAGGAGGGGGGGATCCCCCTCCCCCTCCCCAAATTTGGTCCTGGGGGGGGGATTTTTTGGCTGAATCCAAGGGGGGGCCCCCCCACTTTGCCCCCCCTTAAAGATGGGGAGGGGTCCCCCCCTTTTGGCAGTGGGAGTGGGGGTGGGGGGGGGGCTGGAAATTGGGGAGGGGGAAGGAATTGGGGGGTCCCCTGGGGGTGGGGAAGGGATTGGGGGTCCCCCCCCCTTCTGGCTTTGTGGTGGGGGGGGTGGGATTTGGGGTCTCTTTTGGCTTTGGGGGGGTCCCCAGAGCTGGGGGGGGGGTAAAAATGGAGGAGGGGGCCTCAGATATATTGGGGGAGGGGGAATAACTGGGGGGGGGGCTCCAATTGATGGGGAGGGGGCTCCAGTTGGGGGTCCCCAGTCCCAGTTGGGGGGGCTCCAATGCCATGGGGGGGGTCTCCAGTCCCATTTGGGGGTCCCCAGTACCATGGGGGGGGGGTCTCCAGTCCCACTTGGGGGGGCTCCAATGCCATGGGGGGGTCCCCAGTCCCATTTGGGGGTCCCCAGTACCATGGGGGGGTCCCCAGTACCATGGGGGGGGGTCTCCAATGCCATGGAGGGGTCTCCAGTCCAATTTGGGGGTCCCCAGTACCATGGGGGGGGGGTCCCCAGTGGCATTAGGGGCCCCCAATGCCCCCCTCCCTGTGTTTAGGTTGGTTGGAGGGGTCGGTCCAGGGGGGTTTTTGGGGTACTGGGGGGGGTTTATTTTGGGGTGGGGGGGTCTTGAAGGGGAGGGGTTTAATTTGGGGGGGGTTCCATCACCCCAATCCCCCCTCAGCCCCCCTTTTCACCCCCCACCCCCTCAGAGACCCCCACCCCTGCTCTGTTCTGCCTGCTCGGAGGGGTCGGTCCAGGGGGATTTTTGGGGTGCTGGGGAGGTTTAATTTGGGATGGGGGGTCTCAAAGCGGAGAGAGTTAATTTGGGGGGGACTCCAGGGGGTGTCTCATCACCCCAATCCCCTTCAGCCCCCCTTTTCACCCCCATCCCTTCAGAGACTCCCCAGCTCTGTTCTGCTTGCTCAGAGGGGTCGGTTCAGGGGGGTTTTTGGGGTGCTGGGGGGCTGTTTTTTGGGGGTGGGGGGTCTTGAAGGGGAGGGGTTTAATTTGGGGGGGTCTCTAGGGGGGGTTCCCATCACCCCAATCCCCCCACCCCTTACCCCCACCCCCTCAGAGACTCCCCAGCTCTGTTCTGCCTGCTCGGAGGGGTGGGTCCAGGGGGGTTTTTGGGGTGCTTGGGGGGGTGTTTATTTGGGATGGGGGGTCTCAAAGGGGAGGGGTTTGATTTGGGGGAGTCTCCAGGGGGGTTCCCATCACCCCAATCCCCCTCAGCCCCCCTTTTCACCCCCATCTCCTCAGACACTCCCCAGCTCTGTTCTGCTTGGTTGGAGGGGTCTGTCCAGGGGGGTTTTTGGGGTGCTGGGGGGCTGTTTTTTGGGGGTGGGGGGTCTTGAAGGGGAGGGGTTTAATTTGGGGGGGGTCTCTAGGGGGGGTTCCCATCACCCCAATCCCCCACCCCTTACCCCCACCCCCTCAGACACTCCCCAGCTCTGTTCTGCCTGCTCGGAGGGGTGGGTCCAGGGGGGTTTTCGGGGTGCTGGGGGGTCGCTGAGGAGGGCTGGGGGGTGCCTAGTCTAGGGGGGGGCGCGGTGGGGCTGGAGGGGCCGGAGCTGCCCCCCCTGGCGCCGCTGTACTGGCCGATGAAGGAGCCGTCCTCGTTGAACTGCACGTCGCCGCTGCCGCCGTACCCCGCCAGGCTGTCGTCGCTGCCCAGCGCCGGCCCCGCGCCCCCCGAGCGCCCCGAGCTGCCCGACGCCTTCTCCTCGCCGTCGCTAACGGGGGCAAACGGGGGAAAAGGGGGGAAAAGGGGGTGTTGGAGCGGGGCTGGGGGGGCAGGGTCACCTGAGGTAAAGTCTGAGGGGGGGGTGAGGTCGGGTCAGGAGCCTTGATGGGCTTGGAGGGGGCTGGCAAGGGCTTCAGAGGCAGCAAAAGCATCTCTGGGGGCTTCAGAGGCAGCAAAAGTAACTCTGGGGGCTTCAGAGGCAGCAAAAGCAACTCTGGGGGCTTCAGAGGCAGCAAAAGCACCTCTGGGGGCTTCAGAGGCAGCAAAAGCATCTCTGGGGGCTTCAGAGGCAGCAAAAGCACCTCTGGGGGCTTCAGAGGCAGCAAAAGCAACTCTGGGGGCTTCAGAGGCAGCAAAAGCATCTCTGGGGGCTTCAGAGGCAGCAAAAGCACCTCTGGGGGCTTCAGAGGCAGCAAAAGCAACTCTGGGGGCAGCAAAAGCACCTCTGGGGGCTTCAGAGGCAGCAAAAGCAACTCTGGGGGCTTCAGAGGCAGCAAAAGCAACTCTGGGGGCTTCAGAGGCAGCAAAAGCACCTCTGGGGGCTTCAGAGGCAGCAAAAGCATCTCTGGGGGCTTCAGAGGCAGCAAAAGCATCTCTGGGGGCTTCAGAGGCAGCAAAAGCACCTCTGGGGGCTTCAGAGGCAGCAAAAGCAACTCTGGGGGCTTCAGAGGCAGCAAAAGCATCTCTGGGGGCTTCAGAGGCAGCAAAAGCACCTCTGGGGGCTTCAGAGGCAGCAAAAGCATCTCTGGGGGCTTCAGAGGCAGCAAAAGCATCTCTGGGGGCTTCAGAGGCAGCAAAAGCACCTCTGGGGGCTTCAGAGGCAGCAAAAGCAACTCTGGGGGCAGCAAAAGCACCTCTGGGGGCTTCAGAGGCAGCAAAAGCAACTCTGGGGGCTTCAGAGGCAGCAAAAGCACCTTCATGGGCCTCAAAAGCACCTCTGGGGGCAGCAAAAACACCTCTGGGGGCTTCAGAGGCAGCAAAAGCAACTCTGGGGGCAGCAAAAGCACCTCTGGGGGCTTCAGAGGCAGCAAAAGCACCTTCATGGGCCTCAAAAGCACCTCTGGGGGCAGGAAAAGCATCATAATGGGCCTCAAAAGCACCTCTGGGGGCAGCAAAACCATAAAAAGCACCTCTGGGGGCATCAAACGCAGCAAAAGCACCTCTGGGGGCAGCAAAAGTGTCACAATGGGCCTCAAAAGCACCTCTGGGGGCTTCAGAGGCAGCAAAAGCACCTTCATGGGCCTCAAAAGCACCTCTGGGGGCTTCAAAGGCAGCAAAAGTACCTCTGGGGGCAGCAAAAGCATCTTCATGGGCCTCAAAAGCATCAAAAGCACCTCTGGGGGCTTCAAAAGCATCACAGTGGGCCTCAAAAGTAACTCTGGGAGCATCAAACTCATCAAAAGCATCTTCATGGGCCTCAAAAGTACCGCCAGGGGCCTCAAAAGCAGCACAATGGGCACCAAAAGCACCTCTGGGGGCTTCAGAGGCAGCAAAAGCACCTCTGGGGGCAGCAAAAGCCTCACAATGGGCCTCAGAAGCCTCACAATGGGCCTCAGAAGCCCGTGTGGGGGCAGCAAAGGCAGCGACAGCCCGCTCCTGGCCCCAAAAGCGCTTCCACGGCCCCCAAGAGCGACTCAGGCCCCAAAACCCACCCTCAGGGGCCTCAGGAGCCCCTCGGGGTCACCCAACACCCCCAGGGACCCCAAAATCCTCCCAGAGAGACCCCCAAAATCCCCCAGGGACCCCCAAAATCCCCCAGGGACCCCAAAACCCCCCTGAGAGACCCCAAAACCCCCCTCAGAGACCCCAAAAATCCCCAGAGACCCCAAAACCCCCTCAGAGACCCCAAAAGTCCTCCAGGGACCCCCAAACCCCCCTGAGAGACCCCAAAATCCCCCAGGGACCCCGAATACCCCCTGAGAGACCCCAAAATCCCCCAGGGACCCCAAAACCCCCTCAGAGACCCCAAAAGTCCCCCAGGGACCCCAAAACCCCCCCTGAGAGACCCCAAAAATCCCCCAGGGACCCCAAAACCCCCTGAGAGACCCCAAAATCCCCCAGGGACCCCAAAACCCCCCTCAGAGACCCCAAAAGTCCTCCAGGGACCCCAAACCCCCCCTGAGAGACCCCAAAAGTCCCCAGGGACCCCAAACCCCCCCTGAGAGACCCCAAACTCCCCCCAAATCCCCTCAGGAACCCCAAAACCCCCTCAGGGACCCCAAAACACTCCCCAGGGACCCCAAACTCCCCTCAAAACATCCCCAGGGACCCCAAACTCCCCCCAAATCCCCTCAGGAACCCCAAAACACCCCCTAGGGACCCGAAACTCCCCCCAAATCCCCTCAGGGACCCCAAAATACTCCCCAGGGACCCCAAACTCCCCCCAAAACACTCCCCAGGGATCCCAAACTCCCCCCAAAAGCCCCCCAGAGACCCCAAACACCCCCCAAAACATCCCCTCAGGGACCCAACCCCTCCCCCCAGGGACCCCAAAACCCCCTCAGGGACCCAAATCCCCCCCCAGGGACCCCAAAAGCCCCTCAGGGACCCCAAACACCCCCCAAAACCCCCTCAGGGACCCAAATCCCCCCCCAGGGACCCCAAAAGCCCCTCAGGGTCACCCCAACCCTCCTTGGACCCCCCCCAAGACCCCCAGAGACCTCCCCCCTTACCTCTCGAGGGACCTGCAGAGCCCAGGAGGCAGCAGGGGGAGCAGGGGGAGGGGGGAGGTGATTAGCGGGGGGTTAATTAGCAGGGGGGGGTTAATTAGCGAGGGGGGGGTCGTTAGCAGCCTGGGGGGGGCAGTGGGGGGGGGGTCAAAGGGGGGGGCAGCGGGGGGGCAGCAGAGGGCGTCTGCGGGTCTGGCCACGCCCCCATCCTCACTAGCCACCCCCTCTCTGTCACTAGCCACACCCCCTGGGTCAGTAGCCACACTCCTCCAGTCACTAGTCACCTCCCCCAGGTCAGTAGCCACTCCCCCTGGGTCACTAGCCACCTCTCCAGGTGAGTAGCCACAGGCCCTGGGTCACTAGCCACCTCCCCATCGTCAGTAGCCACACCCCCCGGGTCACTAGCCACCCCTCCAGGTGAGTAGCCACAGGCCCTGGGTCACTAGCCACCTCCACATGGTCAGTAGCCACACCCCCTGGGTCACTAGCCACCCCTCCAGGTCAGTAGCCACACCCCCTGGGTTAGTAGCCACACTCCCTCTGTCACTAGCCACCCCTCCAGGTCACTAGCCACACCTCCTGGGTCACTAGCCACACTCCCTGGGTCACTAGCCACCCCTCCAGGTCAGTAGCCACACCCCCTGGGTTAGTAGCCACATCCCCTCTCTCACTAGCCACTCCCCCTCTGTTACTAGCCACACCCCTTGGGTCAGTAGCCACCCCCCCCAGGTCACTAGCCACACCCCCTGAGTCACTAGCCACAACCCCTGAGTCACTAGCCACCCCCACCTAGTCACTAGCCAACCCCCATGGTCAGTAGCCACCTCCCACGGTCAGTAGCCACCCCTCCAGGTCACTAGCCACACCTCCTGGATTAGTAGCCACGCCCCCCCATGGTCAGTAGCCACATCCCCATGGTCAGTAGCCACCCCCTGAGGTGAGTAGCCACATCCCCCATGGTCACTAGCCACCCCCCATGGTCAGTAGCCAACCCTCCAGGTCACTAGCCACACCTCCTGGGTCAGTAGCCACCCCCCCCCGGTCAGTAGCCACCTCCCCTCTGCCAGTAGCCACCCCTCCATGGTCACTAGCCACACCTCCTGGGTCAGTAGCCACCCCCCCCCGGTCAGTAGCCACCTCCCCTCTGCCAGTAGCCACCCCTCCATGGTCACTAGCCACACCCTGAGGTCAGTAGCCACCTCCCCTGGTCAGTAGCCACATCCCCCAGGTCAGTAGCCACACCCCGAGGTCAGTAGCCACCCCCCCAGGTCAGTAGCCACCTCGCCTGGTCAGTAGCCACACCCCCCTGGTCAGTAGCCACCTCCTCCTGGTCAGTAGCCACCCCCCAGGTCAGTAGCCACCTCCCATGGGTCACTAGCCACCTCCCCAGGTCAGTAGCCACACCCCATGGGTCACTAGCCACCTCTCCAGGTCAGTAGCCACATCCCATGGGTCACTAGCCACCTCTCCAGGTCAGTAGCCACCCCTCCATGGTCAGTAGCCACACCCCATGGGTCACTAGCCACCTCCCCCCGGTCAGTAGCCACCTCCCCCAGGTCAGTAGCCACACCCCATGGGTCACTAGCCACCCCCCCAGGTCAGTAGCCACCTCCCCTCTGCCAGTAGCCACCCCTCCATGGTCACTAGCCACACCCCGAGGTCAGTAGCCACCTCCCCTGGTCAGTAGCCACATTCCCCAGGTCAGTAGCCACATCCCATGGGTCACTAGCCACCTCTCCAGGTCAGTAGCCACCCCCCCATGGTCAGTAGCCACACCCCATGGGTCACTAGCCATATCCCCCTGGTCACTAGCCACCCCCCAGGTCAGTAGCCACCCCCCCAGGTCAGTAGCCACCCCCCCCCGGTCACTAGCCACATCCCCCAGGTCAGTAGCCACCTCCCCCAGGTCAGTAGCCACACCCCATGGGTCACTAGCCACCCCCCCAGGTCAGTAGCCACCTCCCCCAGGTCAGTAGCCACACCCCATGGGTCACTAGCCACCTCCCCAGGTCAGTAGCCACCTCCCCCAGGTCAGTAGCCACCCCACCTGTACTCCCCAAAGGTCTCGTCCTTCATGGGCCGCGCCTCCGAGTCCACCTGCGTGTCCTCCTTGTCCTTCACTGGGGGGGGGCACACGGGGGGGGGGGGTCAGAGCCCCCCCAGGAGCCCCCCAAAAATGACAGAGACCCCCCCCAGCGATGGGGAACCCCCCTGGGACCCCCCAGGCTGAGGGAGACCCCCCCCACCCCCTCTTTAAACCACCTCCCCCCCCCAAATTGGGGCTTGGGCACCCCCTGAGATTTTGGGACCCCCCCCCCCAATTTAGGGACCCCCCCCCAAATTTAAGGCCCCTTCTCCAGTTTAGGGACCCCCCCAATTTAGGGACTCCTCCCAATTCAGTAACCCCCCCCCCAGATTAAAGGGACCCCCCCCCCCAATTTAGGGACCCCCCCCAGATTAAAGGGACCCCCCCCAATTTAGGGACCCCCCCAATTTAATGCCCTCATCCAAACCTTGGGGACCCCCCCCAGATTAAAGGGACCCTCCCCCAATTTAGGGACCCCCCTCAGATTAAAGGGACCCCCCCAATTTAGGGACCCCCCCCCCAATTTAATGCCCTCATCCAAACCTTGGGGACCCCTCCCCAGATTAAAGGGACCCCCCCAATTTAGGGACCCCCCCCAATTTAATGCCCTCATCCAAACCTTGGGGACCCCTCCCCAGATTAAAGGGACCCCCCCCCCAATTTAGGGACCCCCCCCCAATTTAATGCCCTCATCCAAACCTTGGGGACCCCTCCCCAGATTAAAGGGACCCCCCCAATTTAGGGACCCCCCCAATTTAACGCCCTCCTCCAAACCTTGGGGACCCCCCCCAGATTAAAGGGACCCCCCCCAATTTAGGGACTCCTCCCCAGATTAAAGGGACCCCCCCAATTTAGGGACCCCCCTCCCCAATTTAATGCCCTCCTCCAAGCCTTGGGGACCCCTCCCCAGATTAAAGGGACCCCCCCAATTTAGAGACCCCCCCCCATTTAGGACCCTCCCCCCCAATTTAGTGACCTCATTCATGCCTTGGGGAACCCCCCCACATGTAGGAATCCCCCCTAATTTAGGGACACCCCAACTTAAACTCCCCCTCCCCAATTTAGTGACCTCCCCCAAGCCTGGGGGACCCCCCCAAATTAAAAGACCCCCCCAAATTTGCCCCCACCCCCCAATTCCCCCCCCTTAACCCTTTGTGGGTGCCCTGGGGAAGCTCAGGGGAGGCTCCTGGGGGTGGGGTATGATTTGGGGGTGAGCTATGATTTGGGGGGCCCCCTCCCCAATTTAGTGACCTCCCCCAAGCCTGAGGGACCCCCCCAAATTAAAAGACCCCCCCAAATTTGCCCCCACCCCCCTTCTTCCCCCCCCTTTAACCCTTTGTGGGTGCCCTGGGGAAGCTCAGGGGAGGCTCCTGGGGGTGGGTTATGATTTGGGGGGGGTTGTTTTTTTGGGGGGGGGGGGTGTTTTTTGGGGGGGAGTGTGATTTGGGGGGGGTCTCACCCGAATACTTGCCCCCCTTGCTGCGCTTGACGAAGCAGAGGATGAGGAGCAGCAGCAGCAGCAGCACCAGGGCGCTCACGAAGCCGATGAACCAGCCCTCGGTGGCGAAGCCCCCGGCGGGACGGGGCAGCACTGCGGGGGGAAAAGGGGGTTCAGGGACCCCCCCAGACCCCCAGAGCGGGTACAAAAACGGGAGGGGAGGGATGGAAGGGGGTTTGGGGGGGGTCTTGAGGGATTAAAGGGGGTTTGGGGGGGTCTTGAGGGACAAAAGGGGGTTTGGGGGAGTCCTAAGGGATAAAAGGGGTGTTGGGGGGGATCTTGAGGGATTAAAGGGGGCTTTAGGGGGGTCCTGGAGATGCTGGGGGGGATGTGGGGGGGTCTTGAGGGATGAAAGGGGGTTTAGGGGGGTCCTAAGGGATAAAAGGGGGGTTTGGGGGGGTCCTGAGGGGTAAAGGGGGGTTGGGGGGGGTCTTGAGGGATAAAAGTGGGGTTTGGGGGGGTCCAGAGAGATAAAAGGGGGTTTAGGGGGGTCCTGAGGGATAAAAGGAGGGTTGGGGGGGTCTTGAGGGATGGAAGGGGGTTTGGGGGGGGTCTTGAGGGATAAAAGGGGGTTTGGGAGGGGTCCTGAAGAATTAAAGGAGGGTTTTGGGGGGTCCTGAGGGATAAAAGGGGGTTTGGGGGGTCCTGGAGATGCTGGGGGGCTTGGGGGGGTCTGCAGAGGGATAAAAGGGGGTTTAGGCTGGGTTTAGGGGATTTAAGCTGGGTTTAGACTGGGTTTGGGGGGTTCAAGCTGGGTTTGGGGGATTTAGGCTGGTTCAGGCTGGGTTTAGGGGTTTCAGGCTGGGTTCAGGTTGGGTTTGGGGGGCTGTGGCTGGGTTTAGGCTGGGTTTAGGGGGTTCAGGTTGGATTTGGGAGGTTCAGGATAGGTTTGGGGGGCTGTGGCTGGGTTTAGGCTGGGTTTAGGGGCTTTAGGCTGGGTTTAGGGCCACTCACGGGTGCCGTTGGTGTGCACCTCGCTCTCCCAGAACGCCACCTGCTCCCCAGAGTGGTTTGGGCTGGGTTTAGGGGGTTCAGGCTGGGTTTGGGGGGTTCAGGCTGGGTTTAGGGGGGTCAGGCTGGGTTCAGGGGGTTCAGGCTGGGTTTAGTCTGGGTTTAGGGGGTTCAGGCTGGGTTTAGGGGGTTCAGGCTGGGTTTGAGGGGTTCAGGCTGGGTTTAGGCTGGGTTTGGGGGGCTGTGGCTGGGTTTGGGCTGGGTTTAGGGGGTTCAGGCTGAGTTTAGGCTGGGTTTAGGGGGGTCAGGCTGGGTTTAAGCTGGGTTTAGGGGGTTCAGGCTGAGTTTAGGCTGGGTTTAGGGGGTTCAGGCTGGGTTTAGGCTGGGTTTAAGGGGTTTAGGCTGGGTTTAGGGGGTTTAGGCCGGGTTTAGGGCCACTCACGGGTGCCGTTGGTGTGCACCTCGCTCTCCCAGAACGCCACCCGCTCCCCTGAGTGGTTTGGGCTGGGTTTGGGGGGCTGTGGCTGGGTTTAGGCTGGGTTTAAGGGGTTTAGGCTGGGTTTAGGGGGTTTAGGCCGGGTTTAGGGCCACTCACGGGTGCCGTTGGTGTGCACCTCGCTCTCCCAGAACGCCACCCGCTCCCCTGAGTGGTTTGGGCTGGGTTTAGGCTGGGTTTAGGGGGTTCAGGCTGGGTTTAGGCCGGGTTTAAGGGGTTTAGGCCGGGTTTAGGGCCACTCACGGGTGCCGTTGGTGTGCACCTCGCTCTCCCAGAACGCCACCCGCTCCCCTGAGTGGTTCCTGCCCACGAACTGCACCCTGTAGGAGGTTCCTGGGCGCAGCTCCCCCAGCCGGTAGAGCCCCAGCGAGGAGTTGGCTCGGCCCGACGTCTGCCACGGCTCCTCGCCTGGGGGACAGGGCGCTGACACAGGGACACCCCAAAGCCTCTGCCCACACAGGAGCCCCCAAACCCCGCTCAGGCACCCCCAGACCCCGCTCAGGACCCTCAAACCCAGCTCAGGAGCCCCAAATCCCACTCAGGAACCCCAAAACCCCGCTCAGGACCCTCAAACCCAGCTCAGGAACCCCAAAACCCAGCTCAGGACCCTTAAACTCAGCTCAGGAACCCCAAAACCCAGCTCAGGACCCTTAAACTCAGCTCAGGAACCCCAAAACCCCGCTCAGGACCCTCAAACCAAGCTCAGGAACCCCCTTATCCCACTCAGGACCCTCAAAACCAGCTCAGGAACCCCCAAAGCCCACTCAGGACCCTCAAACCCAGCTCAGGAATCCCAAACCCCACTCAGACACCCCAAAACCCTGCTCAGGATCCTCAAATCCAGCTCAGGAACCCCAAAACCCCACTCAGGACCCTCAAACTCAGCTCAGGACCCTCAAACCCCCGCTCAGGACCCTCAAACCCAGCTCAGGAACCCCAAATCCAGCTCAGGAAGCCCCAAAACCCCACTCAGGACTCTCAAACACCCCCAAAACCCCACTCAGGACTCTCAAACACCCCCAAAACCCTGCTCAGGACTCTCAAATCCCTCCAAACCCCCTCAGGACCCCCCAAAACCCCTCTCAGGACCCTCAAACACCCCCAAACCCCCTCAGGAACCCCCAAATCCAGCTCAGGAACCCCCCAAACCCCACTCAGGGCCCTCAAACCAAGCTCAGAACCCCAAAACCCAGCTCAGGACCCTCAAACACCCCCAAATCCTGCTCAGGAACCCCCAAACCCCCCTCAGGACCCCCCAAAGCCCCCCAAATCCCTCCCAAAGCCCCCCAAAGCCCACCCAGGACCCCCCAAACCCCCCTCAGGACCCTGAAACCCCCCTCCAAACCCCTCAAACCCCTCCCAAAGCCCACCCAGCCCCCCTCCAGCCCCCCCCTCCCTCCCAGTGAGCCCCCCTTACTGGTTTTGCTCATGTACTGGACCTCGAACTCGATGTTGGCCTGGGGGTGGGCGAGGGTCCAGCGCAGCACCGTGAAATCCTCCCCCACCTCCCCCACCTCCACCCAGCCCAGCACAGGCAGCACTGGGGGGGTAGAGAGGGGGGGGTCAGGATCATTTGGGGAGGGGGGGACCCCTGTGACACCCCCAAAACCCCCTTTAACAGCCCCCACTGGAAGGGGGGGGAGGGGAGAGAGTTGGGGGCTCCAATGTCAGGCTTAAAGCTCCTCCCATGGGCTCGAGACCCTCCCCCTTCAGCCTTTGACCCCCCCAGAGCCTAAAGACCCCCCCAACAGACTCAAGACCCTTCCTATAGTATTGAGCCCCTTCCCCCATCCCCAAACCTCCCTCCCCCACCCTCCAGCCCCTCCCCCACCCCCCAAGCCTCACCTCCCCCACCCCTGAAGCCCCCTCCCCCATCCCCAAACTCCCCTCCCCCACCCTCCAACCCCCTCCCCCCATCCTTAATCCCCCTCCCACCATCCCCAATCCCCCCTCCCCCACCCTCCAGCCCCTCCCCATCCCCAAACCCCCCTCCCCCACCCCCCAAGTCCCCCTTCCCCACCCTCCAGCCCCTCCCCCCTCCCCAATCCCCCCTCCCCCACCCTCCAACCCCCTCCCCCCATCCTTAACCCCCCTCCCCCATCCCAAAACCCCTCTCCCCCATCCTCCAGCCCCTCCCCCATCCCCAATCCCCCCTCCCCCCATCCTCAATCCCCCTCCCACCATCCCCAAACCCCCCTCCCCCCACCCTCCAGCCCCTCCCCCTCCCCCCTCCCCCATCCCCCCCCCCTCCCGCGGGCCGGGGTCGCACCGGGCTCGGGCAGGAGGCTGCCGAGGCGCAGCAGGGGGGGGCCGGGCCCGTGGCGGGTCAGAGCCCGCAGAGCGAAGCTGTAGCGGCCCCGCGGGCTCAGCCGGGCCAGGGTGGTGTTGAAGGTGCCGGCCGGGAAGAACAGCTCGTCCGGCAGCGCCTCCGAGTGGTTCACTGCGGGGGGCAAGGCTCAGCACCCCGAAACGCCCCCAGAGCTGCTGCAACGGGCTCCAAACCCACCCAAAACTGCTCCAAACCCACCCAGAGCTGCTGCAACGGGCTCCAAACCCACCCAAAACTGCTCCAAACCCACCCAGAGCTGCTCCAAACCCACCCAGAGCTGCTGCAACGGGCTCCAAACCCACCCAAAACTGCTCCAAACCCACCCAAAACTGCTCCAAACCCACCCAGAGCTGCTCCAAACCCACCCAGAGCTGCTGCAACGGGCTCCAAACCCACCCAAAACTGCTCCAAAACCACCCAGAGCTGCTCCAAACCCACCCAAAGCTGCTGCAACGGGCTCCAAACCCACCCAGAGCTGCTCCAAACCCACCCAAAGCTGCTCCAAACCCACCCAAAGCTGCTCCAAACCCACCCAGAGCTGCTGCAACGGGCTCCAAACCCACCCAAAACTGCTCCAAACCCACCCAAAGCTGCTCCAAACCCACCCAAAGCTGCTCCAAAACCCCCCAAAACTGCTCCAATGGGCTCCAAACCCACCCAAAATTGCTTCAAACCCCCCAAAGCAGCTTCAACAGGACCCAAAATGGCCCAAAACACCCCCAAAACCCTGTCACAGGCCCTCCCAGTGCTCCCAGTGACCCCCAAACCCCTCCCAGTGCTCCCAGTTCCATCCCAGTGCTCCCAGTTCCCTCCCAGTGCCCCCCAAACCCCCTCCCAGTGCTCCCAGTTCCTTCCCAGTTCAGCCAGAACCCCCTCCCAGTGCTCCCAAGTCCCTCCCAGTGCTCCCAGTTCCCTCCCAGTTCCCTCTCAGTGCTCCCAGTGCCCCCCAAACCCCATCCCAGTGCTCCCAGTGCCCCCAGGACCCCCTCCCAGTGTTCCCAGTTCCCTCCCAGTGCCCCCAGGACCCCCTCCCAGTGCTCCCAGTTCCCTCCCAGTGCCCCCCAAACCCCATCCCAGTGCTCCCAGTGCCTCCCAAACCCCATCCCAGTGTTCCCAGTTCCCTCCCAGTGCCCCCAGGACCCCCTCCCAGTGCTCCCAGTGCAGACCCAGCTGGTACTGGAGCAGGAAGCCGGTGAGGATGCCGTTGGGGTGCCGGGGCCGTTTCCATTCCAGTGCCAAACTGGTTTCCCCCACCCGCTCCAGCAGCAGCTCCTCGGGGGGTCCCGGCACTGGGGGGGTCACAGAGCGTCAGGGACCCCCCAAAACAGGGGGATCCCCCCCAAAATGGAGCTGGGGGAGAGGGCTGAGGGTCCCCAGAGGCATTTGGGGGGGTCTCCAAGGGGGATTTGGGGGTCCCTGGGTGGGTTTGGGGGTCCCTGAGTGGGGTTTGGGGTCCCTGTGTGAGGTTTTGGGGGTCCCTGGGGGGTATTTGGGGGTCCCTGGGTGGGGTTTGGGGTCCCTGTGTGAGGTTTTGGGGGTCCCTGGGGGGAATTTTGGGGTCCCCAGGGGGAAACTGGGGTCCCTGGGTGGGGTTTGGGGATCCCTGGGTGGGGTTTGGGGGTCCCCCCTTTAACTTGGGGTCCCCCCCTTTAAGTTGGGGTCCCCCTTTAATTTGAGGGTCCTCCCTTTAACCTGGGGGTCCCCCCTTAACTCAGCCCCCCCACCTTTAACCTGCCCTCCCCTTTAACCTGGACCCCCCCTCCCTTTAATTTGAGGGTCCCCCCTTTAACTTGGGGTCCCCCCTTTAAGTTGGGGTCCCCCCTTAAGTTGGGGTCCCCCCCTTTAACTTGGGGTCCCTCCCTTTAACTTGGGGTCCCCTCCTTAAGTTGGGGTCCCTCCCTTTAACTTGGGGTCCCCCCTTAACTTGGGGTCCCTCCCTTTAACTTGGGGTCCCCCCCTTTACTTGGGGTCCCTCCCTTTAACTTGGGGTCCCCCTCTTTAACTTGGGGTCTCCTCTTTAAGTTGGGGTCCCCCCCTTAAGTTGGGGTCCCTCCCTTTAACTTGGGGTCCCCCCTTTTAACTTGGGGTCCCCCCCTTAACTTGGGGTCCCTCCCTTTAACTTGGGGTCCCCCCCTTTAAGTTGGGGTCCCCCCCTAAGTTGGGGTCCCCCCTTTTAACTTGGGGTCCCCCCCTTAAGTTGGGGTCCCCTCCTTTAACTTGGGGTCCCCCCCTTAACTTGGGGACCCCCTCTTTAACTTGGGGTCTCCTCTTTAAGTTGGGGTCCCCCCCTTAAGTTGGGGTCCCTCCCTTTAAGTTGGGGTCCCCCCTTTTAACTTGGGGTCCCCCCCTTTAAGTCGGGGTCCCCCCCTAAGTCGGGGTCCCCCCTTAACTTGGGGTCCCTCCCTTTAACTTGGGGGTCCCTCACTTTAACTTGGGGTCTCCCCCTTTAGGTTGGGGTCCCCCCTTAACTTGGGGTCCCCCCCTTTAACTTGGGGTCCCTCACTTTAACTTGGGGTCTCCCCCTTTAGGTTGGGGTCCCCCCTTAACTTGGGGTCCCCCCTTAACTTGGGGTCCCTCACTTTAACTTGGGGTCTCCCCCTTTAGGTTGGGGTCCCTCCCTTTAACTTGGGGTCCCTCCCTTTAACTTGGGGTCCCCCCTTAACTCAGCCCCCCACCTTTAACCTTCCCTCCCCTTTAACCTGGACCCCCCTCCCTTTAATTTGAGGGTCCCCCCCTTTAAGTTGGGGTCCCCCCCTAAGTCGGGGTCCCCCCCTTTAACTTGGGGTCCCCCCTTTAAGTTGGGGTCCCCCCCTTTAACTTGGGGTCCCTCCTTAAGTTGGGGTCCCTCCCTTTAACTTGGGGTCCCCCCTTAACTTGGGGTCCCTCCCTTTAACTTGGGGTCCCCCCCTTAACTTGGGGTCCCTCCCTTTAACTTGGGGTCCCCCTCTTTAACTTGGGGTCTCCTCTTTAAGTTGGGGTCCCCCCCTTAAGTTGGGGTCCCTCCCTTTAACTTGGGGTCCCCCCTTTTAACTTGGGGTCCCCCCCTTAAGTTGGGGGTCCCCCCTAAGTCGGGGTCCCCCCTTAACTTGGGGTCCCTCCCTTTAACTTGGGGTCCCCCCCTTTAAGTTGGGGTCCCCCCCTAAGTTGGGGTCCCCCCCTTTTAACTTGGGGTCCCCCCTTAAGTTGGGGTCCCCTCCTTTAACTTGGGGTCCCCCCCTTAACTTGGGGTCCCCCTCTTTAACTTGGGGTCTCCTCTTTAAGTTGGGGTCCCCCCCTTAAGTTGGGGTCCCTCCCTTTAAGTTGGGGTCCCCCCTTTTAACTTGGGGTCCCCCCCTTTAAGTCGGGGGTCCCCCCCTAAGTCGGGGTCCCCCCTTAACTTGGGGTCCCTCCCTTTAACTTGGGGTCCCTCACTTTAACTTGGGGTCTCCCCCTTTAGGTTGGGGTCCCCCCTTAACTTGGGGTCCCCCTTTAAGTTGGGGTCCCCTCCTTTAACTTGGGGTCCCCCCCTTAACTTGGGGTCCCTCCCTTTAACTTGGGGTCCCCCCTTAAGTTGGGGTCCCCTCCTTTAACTTGGGGTCCCCCCCTTTAACTTGGAGTCCCTCCCTTAAGTTGGGGTCCCTCCCTTTAACTTGGGGTCCCCCCCTTTTAACTTGGGGTCCCCCCCTTTAAGTCGGGGTCCCCCCCTAAGTCGGGGTCCCCCCTTTTAACTTGGGGTCCCCCCCTTAAGTCGGGGTCCCCCCCTAAGTCGGGGTCCCCCCTTAACTTGGGGTCCCTCCCTTTAAGTTGGGGTCCCCCCCTTTAAGTCGGGGTCCCCCCCTAAGTCGGGGTCCCCCCTTAACTTGGGGTCCCTCCCTTTAACTTGGGGTCCCCCCTTTAAGTTGGGGTCCCCCCCTTAACTTGGGGTCCCTCCCTTTAACTTGGGGTCCCCCCCTAAGTCGGGGTCCCCCCCTTTAACTTGGGGTCCCCCCTTTAACTTGGGGTCCCCCCTTTAAGTTGGGGTCCCCCCCTTAACTTGGGGTCCCTCCCTTTAACTTGGGGTCCCCCCCTTTAACTTGGGGTCCCTCCCTTTAACTTGGGGTCCCCCTCTTTAACTTGGGGTCCCCCCTTTAAGTTGGGGTCCCCCCCTTAACTTGGGGTCCCTCCCTTTAACTTGGGGTCCCCCCCTAAGTCGGGGTCCCCCCCTTTAACTTGGGGTCCCCCCCTTTAAGTTGGGGTCCCCCCCTTTAAGTCGGGGTCCCCCCCTAAGTCGGGGGTCCCTCCCTTTAACTTGGGGTCCCCCCCTAAGTCGGGGTCCCCCCTTAACTTGGGGTCCCCCTTTAACTTGGGGTCCCCCCCTTTAACTTGGGGTCCCCCCCCTAAGTCGGGGTCCCCCCCTGAGTCGGGGTCCCCCCCCTTTAACTTGGGGTCCCCCCCTTAACTTGGGGTCCCTCCCTTTAACTTGGGGTCCCCCCCTAAGTCGGGGTCCCCCCCTTTAAGTCGGGGTCCCCCCCTTAACTTGGGGTCCCTCCCTTTAACTTGGGGTCCTCCCCTTTAAGTTGGGGTCCCCCCCTTTAAGTTGGGGTCCCCCCTTTAACTTGGGGTCCCCCCTGAGTCGGGGTCCCCCTCACCTCCCTCGGGGGTGTGGAAGCGAATCTCCTCGCTGGGGGGTCCGTGGCCCCTCCCGTTGAAGACGCCAACGCGCAGCTGTAGCGGCTCCAGGGCCCTCAGCCCCCCCCAGCACGGCCCCTGACGCCCCCCCCGGCACCGTCAGCACCCCGGGGGGGCCCCCCCCGAGCCCCCCAAATTCTGGGGGGACCCCAACTTCGGGGTTCTCAGCCCCCAAAGCCGAGCCTGGGGCCGGGGGGGAGGGGAGGGGGCGGCGCGTGGCGGCGGCTGCGCTCGCCCACCCACCCGTCCCGCCAGTACAGCACCTGGGGGGGGGGAAAAGGGGGGGTCAGGAGGTGAGGGGGAGCCCCCTGAATCTTGGGGTGACCCCTCTGAGCCCCCCAAATCTCCCAAGTCCAAAGACACCCCCAAAACCCCCCCAAAGTCCCCTCGAGCTCCACCGAGCCCTGAACTGAGGGAGGAAGGGGAAAAGGGGGGGACAAGAAGTTGGGGACCCCCCTTCCAAGACCCCTCAGAGCCCCCCCAAACCTTGGGGTGACCCCTTGTGACCCCTCTGAGCCCCCCAAATCCCTTCTGTCCCTGAGCCCCCCAAATCCCCTCTTAGCCCCCCCAAACCTGCCCCAACCTCCCCAGAGCCCCCCCAAATCCCCAGAGCTCCCCCAAATCCTCCCTGAGCCCCCCAAATCTGCCCCAACCCCCCCAAATCCCCTCTGAAGCCCCCCAAATCCCCCCAACCCCTCCCAGAGCCCCCCCAAACCTGCCCCAACCCCCCTGAGCCCCCCCAAACCCCTCAGAGCCCCCCCAAACCCTCCCCAGCCCCCCCAGAGCCCCCCCAGAGCCCCCCCAAACCCCTCAGAGCCCCCTCAAACCCTCCCCAGTCCCCCCAGAGCCCCCCAAAACCCCCAGAGCCCCCCCAAATCTGCCCCAAACCCCCAGAGCCCCCCCAAACCTGCCCCAACCCCCCCTGAGCCCCCCCAAACCCTCCCCAGAGCCCCCCCCCGAGCCCCCCAAACCCCCTAGAGCCCCCCCAAACTTCCCAGAGCCCCCCAAACCTGCCCCAAAGCCCCAGAGCCCCCCCAAACCTGCCCCAACCCCCCCTGAGCCCCCCCAAACCCTCCCCAGCCCCCCCAGAGCCCCCCCCTTACCCGGAAGCCCCTGAGGTGCCCCCTGAGCTCTTGGGGTCCCCCCCCGAGGCTCCAGCGCACCCTCACGCTGGTGCTGTTCAGAATCTCCACCCCCACGTTTTCGGGGTACACCAGCGGCACTGGGGGGGGGCACAAAGGGAAGGGGGGGGTGAACCCCTAAATTGGGGTCTCTCAGCCCCCCCCCAAGTTTGGATCTTTCCCCCTTCCCCAGGGGATGATTTTGGGGCGTCTCTCCCCTTCCCCAAGAGGCTCTTTTTGGGGTCTCCCCCTCCCCTGGGGTTGATTTTGGGGTCCTCCCTCCCCAGGTGGATACTTTTGGGGTCCCCTTGGGGTTGATTTTGGGGTCCCCTCTCCCCTGCTGATACTTTTGGGGTCCCCCCTCCCCTGTTGGTATCTTTAGGGTCCCCCCCCTCCCCTCCTCATACTTTTGGGGTCCCCCCTCCCCTGGGGTTAATTTTGGGGTCTCCCCTCTCCTCCTGAGACTTTTGGGGTCCCTCCTCCCCTGCTGATACTTTTGGGGTCCCCCCTCCCCAGGTTGATACTTTTGGGGGTCCCCCTCCCCTGCTGATACTTTTGGGGTCCCCTCTCCCCTGCTGATACTTTTGGGGGTCCCCCTCCCCTGCTGATACTTTTGGGGTCCTCCCTCCCCAGGGGTTGATTTTGGGGTCCCCCTCCCCGTTGATACTTTTGGGGTCCCCCCTCCCTTCCTGATACTTTTGGGGTCCCCCTCCCCAAGTTGATACTTTTGGGGTCCCTCCTCCCCTGGAGTTGATTTTGGGGTCCCCCCTCCCCAAGTGGGTTCTTTTGGGGTCCCCCCTCCCCAGGTTGATACTTTTGGGGGTCCCCCCTCCCCAGGGTTTGATTTTGGGGTCTCTCCTCCCCAAGTTGATACTTTTGGGGTCCCTCCTCCCCTGCTGATACTTTTGGGGGTCATCCTCCCCTGCTCATACTTTTGGGGGTCCCCCCCTCCCCAAGTTGATACTTTTGGGGGTCCCCCCTCCCCAGGGTTTGATTTTGGGGTCCCCTCTCCCCAGGTTGATACTTTTGGGGTCCCCCTCTCCCCTGCTCATACTTTTGGGGTCCCCCCTCCCCTGCTGATACTTTTGGGGTCCCCCCTCCCCAGGGGTTGATTTTGGGGTCCCTCTTCCCCTGCTCATACTTTTGGGGTCCCCCCTCCCCTGCTGATACTTTTGGGGTCCCCCCCTCCCCAAGTTGATACTTTTGGGGTCCCTCCTCCCCTGGAGTTGATTTTGGGGTCCCCCCTCCCCAAGTGGGTTCTTTTGGGGTCCCCCCTCCCCAGGTTGATACTTTTGGGGGTCCCCCCTCCCCAGGGTTTGATTTTGGGGTCTCTCCTCCCCAAGTTGATACTTTTGGGGTCCCTCCTCCCCTGCTGATACTTTTGGGGGTCATCCTCCCCTGCTCATACTTTTGGGGGTCCCCCCCCTCCCCAAGTTGATACTTTTGGGGGTCCCCCTCCCCAGGGTTTGATTTTGGGGTCCCCCCTCCCGAGGTTGATACTTTTGGGGTCCCCCCTCCCCTGCTGATACTTTTGGGGTCCCCCCTCCCCAGGGGTTGATTTTGGGGGTCCCTCTTCCCCTGCTCATACTTTTGGGGTCCCCCCTCCCCTGCTGATACTTTTGGGGTCCCCCCCTCCCCAAGTTGATACTTTTGGGGTCCCCCCCTCCCCGGGATTGATTTTGGGGTCCCCCCCTCCCCCAGGATCGATTTCGGGGTGCCCCCCCCCCCCATCCCTCACCATCCTCCCCCGAGTAACCGACGACACTTTGGGGTTCGGGCCCCTTGCCGGCCTCGTTCAGCGCCTGCACCCGGATCTCGTAGGGGCTGAAAGTCGGGGTCCCCCCAACCACGACCGGGGGGGGTCCCCACGACCCGCTCGTGCCACGGCCCCGCCCCCCGCGGCCGCCACTGCACGCGGTAGCGCAGCTCCGGCGCGTTCCATTGGCCCGGGGGGAGGGGCTGCCACAACAGAGCCTTCAACGGCCTCGGAGCGAACGGCTCCTCGACCCAGGCAACCCCCCCCCTGAACCCCTCAATCCGTGCTCTGAACCCCCAAATCTGCCCGTGGGGAATCCTGCACGGGAACCCCCAAAAGGACCCCCCGAATCTTTCTGAGCACCCCCCCAAGTTGAATGGACTCGCCTTGAGGTGCCTTGAAACTCAATGGAACCCCCAAAATCTCCCGCTCTGAGACCCCCAAATCCCCCCTGAGCCCCCCAAATCCCCCCTGAGCCCCCCAAAACCCCTCTGTAGAGCCCCCTCAAACCCTCCTGAACCCCCCTCAGCCCCCCCCAAATCCAAGAAGCCCCCCAAAGCCCCCCTAAATCCCTCTGATCACCCCCCCCAAGTTGAATGGACTCGCCCTGAGGTGCCTTGAACTCAATGGACCCCCCCAAAACCTCCCGCTCTGAGACCCCCAAATCCCACCTGAGCCCCCCAAAACCTGCCCTAAACCCCCCTCCAGAGCCCCCCCAAACCCTTCTGTACCCCACAAACCCCAAAGCCCCCCTAAATCCCTCTGATCACCCCCCAAGTTGAATGGACTCGCCCTGAGATGCCTTGAACTCAATGGAACCCCCCAAAACCTCCCCCTCTGAGCCCCCCAAATCCCCCTGAGCCCCCCAAAACCTGCCCCAAAACCCCTCTGCAGAGCCCCCTCAAACCCTCCTGAACCCCCCTCAGCCCCCCCAAATCCAAGAAGCCCCCCCAAAGCCCCCCTAAATCCCTCTGATCACCCCCCCCAAGTTGAATGGACTCGCCCTGAGGTGCCTTGAACTCAATGGAACCCCCAAAACCTCCCGCTCTGAGCCCCCCCAAATCCCCCCTGAGCCCCCCAAAACCTGCCCCAAACCCCCCTCCAGAGCCCCCTCAAACCCTTCTGAACCCCACAAACCCGAGGGGCCCCCCCAAATCCCCTCTGAGCCCCCCCAAAGCCCATTTCAACCCCCAACCCCCCCTCCAGAACCCCCCGAGCCCCCCCAAAACCCCTCCAGAGCCCCCCCAAACCCTCCTGTGCCCCCCCCCCAGCCCCCCCAAACTCGGGGACCCCCCCAAACCCCCCCTCCCCAGGTACCTCCCAACTGATGACCAGGTTGTTGGTCTCGTTCCCTTCGCCTGTGACCCCCCAGGGTTCCTCTCAGGGGCTGATTTTGGGGGGAGGGGGGTGAGAAAAGGCTCAGAGATCCCCCAAAATCCCCCCAGAGACACCCCAAATCCCACAGAGACCCCCCCCAAATCCCCCAGACCCCTTTGGAGCCCTTTGGGTGATTTTGGGGTCTCTGGGGGGGTTTTGGGGGTCCCTGGGGGGGGTTTTGGAGCTTTGAGGGTGATTTTGGGGGTCCCTGGGGTGGGTTTTGGGGTCCCAGGGTGGGTTTTGGGCTGTTTGGGGCTGTTTTGGGACAGTTTGGGGCTGTTTTGGGACAGTTTGGGGCTGTTTTGGGCTGTTTTGGGGCAGTTTGGGGCTGTTTTGGGCTGTTTGGGGGCAGTTTAGGGCTGTTCTGGGCATTTTTGGGCTGGTTTGGGGCTGTTTTGGGGCAGTTTGGGGCTGTTTTGGGCTGTTTGGGGGCAGTTTAGGGCTGTTCTGGGCATTTTTGGGCTGGTTTGGGGCAGTTTGGGGCTGTTTTGGGGCAGTTTCAGGCTGTTTGGGGCAGTTTCGGGGCAGTTTGGGGCTGGTTTGGGGCTGTTTTGGGGCAGTTTGGGGCTATTTTGGGCAGTTTTGGGGCAGTTTCAGGCTGTTTCGGGGCAGTTTGGGGCTCTTTGGGGCAGCTTCGGGGTGTCTCGGGGCCGTTTTGGACTGTTTTGGGGCAGTTTGGGGCAGTTTTGGGGCTGTTTCGGGGCAGTTTGGGGCAGTTTTGGGGTCCCGGGGCAGTTTTGGGTCCCGGGGCTGTGTTTCGGGGCAGTTTGGGGCAGTTTCGGGGTGTTTTGGGGCAGTTCGGGCTCCCCCCTCACCCGCGGCCGGGCTCTCGATGGCGGCGCTGGCCGCGCTCGCCTCCCCCCGCCCGTAGGCGTTGGCCGCCAGCACCCGGAAGCGGAAGCGGCCGTAGGGCGACAGGCGCAGCGCCACCCAGTTCCGGTCCCCCGGCACCGACAGGCGCTCCACGAAGCGGCCGGGGCTGAAGATGGCCTCCTCCTCCTCCACCACGAACTCTGCGGGCAACGAGGGGTTAAACGCGCCCGCGCGGCCCCGAGCCCCGAAACCCCGCAAATGCCCCCCAAAAACCCCGCAAAGCCCCCTCGAATGGTGCCAAATACCCACAAAACCCCCTCGAATGCCCCCAAAACATCCCCAGACCCCCAAAAACCCCCTCAAATCCCCCCAAAACCCCCTCAAATGCCCCCAAAACCCCCTCAAATCTCACCAAATCCCCCCAAAACCCCCTCAAATGCCCCCAAAACCCCCTCAAATCCCCCCAAAACATCCCCAGACCCCCAAAACCCCCTCAAATGCCCCCAAAACCCCTCAAATCTCACCGAATCCCCCCAAAACCCCCTCAAATGCCCCCAAAACCCCCTCAAATCCCCCAAAACATCCCCAGATCCCCAAAACCCCCTCAAATGCCCCCAAAACCCCTCAAATCTCACCGAATCCCCCCAAAACCCCCTCCAATCCCCCCCAAAATGCCTCCAAATCCCCCCAAACACCCCAAAAACCCCCTCAAATGCCCCTCAAATCTCACCAAATGCCCCAAAATCCCCCTCGAATGCCTCTAAATCCCCCCAAATCCCCCCAAACCTCCTCAAATCCCCCAAAACCCCCTCAAATCCCCCCAAAACATCCCCAGACCCCCCAAAACCCCCCCAAAACGCCCTCAAATCCTACCAAAGCCCTCTCAAATCCCCCCAAATCCCCCCAAACCCTCTCAAATGCCCCCAAAACACCCCTAAAACCCCCTCGAATGCTTCCAAATCCCCCTCAAATCTCACTAAACCCACCCAAAACCCCCTCAAATGCCCCTAAAACACCCCAAAACCCCCTCAAACCCCCCAACACATCCCCAGACCCCCACAAAACCCCCCTCAATTCACCCCCAAAACCCCCAGACCCCCTCAGAACCTTCCCAAATCCCCCCAAGACCCCTCTCAGGACCCTCCCCAGCCCCCTAAACCCCCCAAGAGCCCCCCAAGACCCCTCAGGACCTCCCCAAGCCCACCCAGGACCCCTCCCAGCCCCCCCAAACCCTCCCAAGACCCCTCCTAGCCCCCCAAAACCCCCCCAGGACGTCCCCAAACCCCCTCAAGACCCTCCCCCAGTCCTCCCAGCCCCCCAAAACCCTCCCAGGACCTCCCCAAGACCCCCCAGACCCCCCCAGGACCCCCCCCTCACTCTCCACAGGGCTGTTGTGCTCTTCCCCAGGGGTCCAGCTGAGCCGAATCTGCCTCTCGCCCAGCTCCAGGAGCTGAAGGTCTCTGGGGGGCCCTGGGCGGCCTGGGGGGGCAATTCATGGGGGGAGGGGGGGTAATTAACAGCGTGGGGTTAATTGTGCCAGGGCAGGGGGCAGAAGTGGGGGTGTCAGGGGCAGAATTGGGGTCAAATCGAGGTGAAATCCAAGGGGATTGGGAGAGGAATGGAGCCTGGGGGGGTCCTGGGGGGGTCTGGGGGGGACTGGGAGGGGTTTGGGAGCACTGGGAGGGGGTTGTGAGGGGGTCTTGAGGGAACTGGGAGGGGTCCTGGAGGGGTTTGGGGGGGTCCTGAGGGGGTTTGAGGGGGTTCTGGAGGGGTTTGGGAGGGCAGGGGGGTGGGTTTTTGGGGGTCCTGGGGTGGGTTTTGGGGATGCTGGGGGTGGGTTTTGCGGGTCCTGGGGTGGGTTTTGGGGATGCTGGGGGTGGGTTTTGGCGGTGCTGGGGGTGGTTTTGGGGCTCCTGGGGGTGGTTTTGGGGTCCTGGGGGTGGGTTTTGGGGGTCCTGAGGGGTTTAGCGGGTGTTGGGGTTGGATTTGGGGGTCCTGAAGGGATTTTGGGGCTCCTGGGGTTGGATTTGGGGGTGCTGGGTTGGTTTAGGGGGTGCTAGGGCTGTTTTAGGGGTGCTGGGGGTGGTTTAGGGGTGCTGGGGTTGGATTTGGGGGTCCTGGGGGTGGTTTTGGGGGTGCTGGGGGTGGTTTACGGGGTGCTGGGGGTGGGTTTTGGGGGTCCTGAGGGGTTTAGCGGGTGTTGGGGTTGGATTTGGGGGTCCTGAAGGGATTTTGGGGCTCCTGGGGTTGGATTTGGGGGTGCTGGGTTGGTTTAGGGGGTGCTAGGGCTGTTTTAGGGGTGCTGGGGGTGGTTTAGGGGTGCTGGGGTTGGATTTGGGGGTCCTGGGGGTGGTTTTGGGGGTGCTGGGGGTGGTTTACGGGGTGCTGGGGCTGGTTTAGGGGTGCTGGGGTTGGATTTGGGGGTGCTGGGGCTGTTTTAGGGGTCCTGGGGGTGGCTTTTGGGCTCCTGGGGGTGGTTTTGGGGTCCTGGGGGTGGGTTTGAGGGGTCCTGAAGGGGTTTTGGGGCTCCTGGGGTTGGATTTGGGGGTGCTGGGGGTGGTTTTGGTCTCCTGGGGATGGGTTTTGGGGATGCTGGGGGTGGGTTTGGGGGTGCTGAGGGGTTTTGGGGCTGCTGGGGTTGGGTTTGAGGGGTCCTGAAGGGATTTTGGGGCTCCTGGGGTTGGATTTGGGGGTGCTGGGGGGTGGTTTTGGGCTCCTGGGGGTGGTTTAGGGGTCCTGGGGTTGGATTTGGGGGTGCTGGGGGTGGTTTAGGGGGTCCTGGGGGTGGGTTTTGGGGTGCTGGGGGTGGTTTAGGGGTGCTGGGGTTGGATTTGGGAGATGCTGGGGGTGGGTTTGGGGGGTCCTGAGGGGTTTAGGGGGTGCTAGGCATGGTTTAGGCGTCCTGGGGTTGGATTTGGGGGTGATGGGGCTGTTTTAGGGGTCCTGGAGGTGGGTTTAGGGGTGCTGGGGGTGGTTTTAGGGCTCCTGGGGTTGGATTTGGGGGTGCTGGGGGTGGTTTTGGGGGTCCTGAAGGGCTTTTGGGGCTCCTGGGGTTGGTTTTGGGGATGCTGGGGGTGGTTTAGGGGGTGCTGGGGGTAGTTTTGGTCTCCTGGGGTTGGTTTAGGGGTCCTGGGGTTGGGTTTGGGGCTGCTGGGGTTGGGTTTGGGGGTGCTGGGGGTGGTTTGGGGGGGCTGATGCCTGGGGAGGGGTCTCACCCACGACCCTGAGCTGAGCCTGGGCCTGGGCAGCGTCCAGCCGGGTCCAGGCTCGGCAGGAGAAGGCGCCTTGGTCGGGATAATCCACCGCGGCCACCGTCAGCGTGTCCCCGGCCACCGAGAACCTGCACACACACAGCCCGGGCTGCAGCGCCCCTAAACCCCCCCTGCACCCCAAAACCCTCCCCGGGGGTGGGGATGGGGCTCCAGACCCCCCAAACACCCCCCTGCACCCCAAAACCTCCCTCTGGGCTGGGGAGGGGGCTCCAGACACCCCAAAACACCCCCCTGCACCCCAAAACCCTCCCCGGGGGTGGGGATGGGGCTCCAGACCCCCCAAACACCCCCCTGCACCCCAAAACCTCCCTCTGGGCTGGGGAGGGGGCTCCAGACACCCCAAAACACCCCCCTGCACCCCAAAACCTTCCCCAGGGGTGGGGATGGGGCTCCAGACCCCCCAAACACCCCCCTGCACCCCAAAACCTCCCTCTGGGCTGGGGAGGGGGCTCCAGACACCCCAAAACACCCCCCCTGCACCCCTAAACTGCCCTCTGGGCTGGGGAGGGGGCTCCAGACACCCCAAAACACCCCCCTGCACCCCAAAACTGCCCTCTGGGCTGGGGAGGGGGCTCCAGACACCCCAAAACACCCCCCCTGCACCCCAAAACTGCCCTCTGGGCTGGGGAGGGGGCTCCAGACACCCCAAACACCTCCCCTGCACCCCAAAACCGCCCTCTGGGATGGGGAGGGGGCTCCAAATCCCCTCAAAACCACCCTAAGGGATGGGGAAGGGGCTCCAGACCCCCCAAAGCACCCCCCTGCACCCTAAAACCCTCCCCAGGGGTGGGGAGAGGGCTTCAGACCCCCCAAAACACCTCCCCTGAACCCCAAAACCACCCTCTGGGCTGGGGAGGGGGCTCCAGACCTTCAGACCCACCCCAAAACCTTCCCCAGGGGTGGGGAGAGGGCTCCAGAGCCCCCAAACCCCCCCAAACCCCTCCCCAGCCCCCCAAAACCTCCCTCAGGGATGGGGAAGGGGCTCCAAACCCTCCCAGCCCCCTAAAACCTCTCTCAGGGGTGGGGAGGGGGCTCCAGACCCCCCCAGACCCCTCCCCAGCCCCCCCAAACCCCCCTCACTTGTCGCTGTCGGGGGTGTCCTGGAGCTGCTGCCCGTTCCTGAGCCACTGGACGTTTTGGGGGGTCACTTGGGGGTCAAAGGTCACCCCACAGCTGAAGGTCACCGTCTGCCCTCGCTTGGCCACGACGTCCCGCGGCGGCGCCACGATCCGGGTGGCGGCTGAGCCGGGCAGCGAGGGGTTAACGGGGAGGGACCCGGCTGGGGGGCAGGGACGGGGGTGTGGGGCAGCCTGGGGGGTGTGGGGCAGGCTGTGGGGCAGCCTGGGGGGTGCCTGGTATGCTGTGGGGCAGCCTGGGGGGTGTGGGGTGCCAGGCAGTGTGTGGGGCAGGCTGGGGGATGTGGAGCAGGCTGTGAGCTGTGGGGCAGGCTGTGGGGTGCCTGGTATGGTGTGGGGCAGCCTGGGGGGCAGGCTGGGGGGTGTGGGGCAGGTTGTGGGGTGCCAGGCAGTGTGGGGGGCAAGATGTGGGGTGTGGGGCAGGCTGTGAGCTATGGGGCAGGCTGTGGGGCAGGCTGTGGGCTGTGGGGCAGGCTGTGAGCTATGGGGCAGGCTGTGGGGCAGGCTGTGGGGCAGCCCCTCACCTCTGACGTGCAGCAGCGCCCGGACGCTGCCGTTGCTGTGGGGCAGGCTGTGAGCTATGGGTCAGGCTGTGGGTCAGGCTGTGGGGCAGGCTGTGGGGCAGGGTTTGGGCTATGGGGCAGGCTGTGGGTCAGGCTGTGGGGCAGGGTTTGGGGTGTGGGTCAGGCTGTGGGGCAGGCTGTGGGGCAGGGTTTGGGCTATGGGGCAGGCTGTGGGGCAGCCCCTCACCTCTGACATGCAGCAGTGCCTGGATGCTGCCGTTGCTGTGGCCGTTGTGGGCTGTGGGGCAGGCTGTGAGCTATGGGGCAGGGTTTGGGCTGTGGGGCAGGCTGTGGGGCAGGGTTTGGGGTGTGGGGCAGGCTGTGGGGCAGGCTGTGGGTCAGGCAGCCCCTCACCTCTGACGTGCAGCAGCGCCTGGACGCTGCCGTTGCTGTGGCCGTTGTGGGATGTGGGGCAGGCTGTGAGCTATGGGGCAGGCTGTGGGGCAGGGTTTGGGGTGTGGGGCAGGCTGTGGGGCAGGCTGTGGGTCAGGCAGCCCCTCACCTCTGACGTGCAGCAGCGCCCGGACGCTGCCGTTGCTGTGGCCGTTGTGGGCTGTGGGGCAGGCTGTGAGCTATGGGGCAGGGTTTGGGCTGTGGGGCAGGCTGTGGGGCAGGCTGTGGGGCAGGGTTTGGGGTGTGGGGCAGGCTGTGGGGCAGGCTGTGGGGCAGCCCCTCACCTCGGACGTGCAGCAGCGCCCGGACGCTGCCGTTGCTGTGGCCGTTGTGGGCTGTGGGGCAGGCTGTGAGCTATGGGGCAGGGTTTGGGCTGTGGGGCAGGCTGTGGGGCAGGGTTTGGGGTGTGGGGCAGGCTGTGGGGCAGGCTGTGAGCTATGGGGCAGGGTTTGGGCTATGGGGCAGGCTGTGGGGCAGGGTTTGGGGTGTGGGGCAGGCTGTGGGGCAGGCTGTGGGTCAGGCAGCCCCTCACCTCTGACGTGCAGCAGCGCCTGGACGCTGCCGTTGCTGTGGCCGTTGTGGGATGTGGGGCAGGCTGTGAGCTATGGGGCAGGCTGTGGGGCAGGGTTTGGGGTGTGGGGCAGGCTGTGGGGCAGGCTGTGGGTCAGGCAGCCCCTCACCTCTGACGTGCAGCAGTGCCTGGATGCTGCCGTTGCTGTGGCCGTTGTGGGCTGTGGGGCAGGCTGTGAGCTGTGGGGCAGGGTTTGGGCTGTGGGGCAGGGTTTGGGCTGTGGGTCAGGCTGTGGGGCAGGGTTTGGGGTGTGGGGCAGGCTGTGAGCTATGGGGCAGGCTGTGGGGCAGGCTGTGGGGCAGCCCCTCACCTCGGACGTGCAGCAGCACCTGGATGCTGCCGTTGCTGTGCGGCAGGGTTTGGGCTATGGGGCAGGCTGTGAGCTATGGGGCAGGCTGTGGGGCAGGCTGTGGGCTGTGGGGCAGGCTGTGGGGCAGCCCCTCACCTCTGACGTGCAGCAGCGCCTGGATGCTGCCGTTGCTGTGGGGCAGGCTGTGAGCTATGGGGCAGGCTGTGAGCTATGGGGCAGGCTGTGGGCTGTGGGGCAGGCTGTGGGGCAGGGTTTGGGGTGTGGGGCAGGCTGTGGGGCAGGCTGTGGGGCAGGCTGTGAGCTGTGGGGCAGGCTGTGGGGCAGGCTGTGGGGCAGGCTGTGAGCTATGGGGCAGGCTGTGGGGCAGGCTGTGGGCTGTGGGGCAGGCTGTGGGGCAGCCCCTCACCTCGGACGTGCAGCAGTGCCTGGATGCTGCCGTTGCTGTGGCCGTTGTGGGCTGTGGGGCAGGCTGTGAGCTATGGGGCAGGGTTTGGGGTGTGGGGCAGGCTGTGGGGCAGGCTGTGGGTCAGGCAGCCCCTCACCTCTGACGTGCAGCAGTGCCTGGATGCTGCCGTTGCTGTGGCTGTTGTGGGCTGTGGGGCAGGCTGTGAGCTATGGGGCAGGCTGTGGGCTGTGGGGCAGGCTGTGAGCTATGGGGCAGGGTTTGGGCTGTGGGGCAGGCTGTGGGGCAGGGTTTGGGGTGTGGGGCAGGCTGTGGGGCAGGCTGTGGGGCAGCCCCTCACCTCTGACGTGCAGCAGCGCCTGGACGCTGCCGTTGCTGTGGCTGTTGTGGGCTGTGGGGCAGGCTGTGAGCTATGGGGCAGGGTTTGGGCTGTGGGGCAGGCTGTGGGGCAGGGTTTGGGGTGTGGGGCAGGCTGTGGGGCAGGCTGTGGGGCAGCCCCTCACCTCTGACGTGCAGCAGCGCCTGGATGCTGCCGTTGCTGTGGCCGTTGTGGGCTGTGGGGCAGGCTGTGAGCTATGGGGCAGGCTGTGGGCTGTGGGGCAGGGTTTGGGGTGTGGGGCAGGCTGTGGGTCAGGCTGTGGGTCAGGCTGTGGGGCAGGCTGTAGGGCAGCCCCTCACCTCTGACGTGCAGCAGTGCCTGGATGCTGCCGTTGCTGTGGCCGTTGTGGGCTGTGGGGCAGGCTGTGAGCTATGGGGCAGGGTTTGGGCTGTGGGGCAGGCTGTGGGGCAGGGTTTGGGGTGTGGGTCAGGCTGTGGGGCAGGCTGTGGGGCAGGCTGTGGGGCAGCCCCTCACCTCTGACGTGCAGCAGTGCCTGGATGCTGCCGTTGCTGTGGCCGTTGTGGGCGCGGCAGGTGAAGGCGCCGCCGTCCCCCCGCGTCAGCGGCCCCAGGCGAAGGCTCCCGTTGGTGAACACGAAGCTGCGCTCGTCCTGCAGGGCTGGCTCCTGCCCCGGCGTCAGCCTGGCACGGCAGGGGTTAAACTCACCCCCAGGGGGCTCAGGGGGGCTCAGGAGGGGTTTTGGGGGGCTCAGGAGGGGTTTGGGGGGCTCAGGAGGGGTTTGGGGGGTCCAGGAGGGGTTTTGGGGGGCTCAGGGGGGGTTTGGGGGGCTCAAGGGGCTGGTCCTGCAAGGCTGGCTCCTGCCCCGGCGTCAGCCTGGCACAGCACGGGTTAAACTCACCCCCAGGGGGCTCAGGGGGGCTCAGGGGGTCCCAGGAGGGGTTTTGGGGGGCTCAGGAGGGGTTTGGGGGGGGCACAGGAGGGGTTTGGGGGCGGTCAGGGGGCTTTTGGGGGGGCTCAGGGGGCTCGTCCTGCAGGGCTGGCTCCTGCCCCGGCGTCAGCCTGGCACAGCACGGGTTAAACTCACCCCCAGGGGGCTCAGGGGGGCTCAGGGGGTCCCAGGAGGGGTTTTGGGGGGCTCAGGGGGGTTTGGGGGTTCACAGGAGGGGTTTGGGGGGCTCAGGGGGCTCGTCCTGCAGGGCTGGCTCCTGCCCCGGCGTCAGCCTGGCACACCAGGGGTTAAACTCACACCCAGGGGGCTCAGGGGGGTCCCAGGAGGGGTTTGGGGGGCTCAGGGGGGGTTTGGGGGGGCTCAGGAGGGGTTTTGGGGGGACTCGGGGGGGTTTGGGGGGTCCCAGGAGGGGTTTTGGGGGGCTCAGGGGGGGTTTGGGGGGGCACAGGAGGGGTTTGGGGGGGCTCTCACCACTCGATGGAGGGGGTGGGTTTGGGGGGTGGGTTTGGGGGGTGGGTTTGGGGGTGGGTTTGGGGGGTGGGTTTGGGGGAGGGTTTGGGGGGTGGGCTATGGGGGGTGGGTTTGGGGGGTGGGTTTGGGGGTGGGTTTGGGGGTCTCACCACTCGATGGAGGGCGTGGGCTATGGGGGGTGGGTTTGGGGTTTGGGGGGTGGGTTTGGGGGGTGGGTTTGGGGGTGGGTTTGGGGGTGGGTTTGGGGGTCTCACCACTCGATGGAGGGCGTGGGCTATGGGGGGTGGGTTTGGGGGGTGGGTTTGGGGGTGGGTTGGGGGTCTCACCACTCGATGGAGGGCGTGGGCTATGGGGGGTGGGTTTGGGGGTGGGTTTGGGGGTGGGTTTGGGGGTCTCACCACTCGATGGAGGGCGTGGGCTATGGGGGGTGGGTTTGGGGGGTGGGTTTGGGGGTGGGTTGGGGGTCTCACCACTCGATGGAGGGCGTGGGCTATGGGGGGTGGGTTTGGGGGTGGGTTTTGGGGGTGGGTTTGGGGTTTGGGGGTGGGTTTGGGGGGTGGGTTTGGGGTCTCACCACTCGATGGAGGGCGTGGGCGCCCCGAAGGCGCGGCAGTGCAGCAGCACCGTCTGGTTCTCCACGGCCTCGTACGGCGTCGCCGGCGGCGTCAGCATCTGCACCGGCAGCTCTGCGGCACACACGGGGTTAAACGGGCCGGGGAGGGGCCAACGGGCGGGGGAGGGGCTAATTGGGATGGGGAGGGGCTAATTGGGCAGGGGAGGGGCTAATTGGGCAGGGGAGGGGCTAATTAGGGAGGGAAAAGGGATAATTAGGGAGGGAAAAGGGTTAATTGGGGAGGGAAGGGGTTAATTGGGAAGGAAAAGGGGTTAATTCGGGAGGGAAAGGGTTAATTGGGCAGGGAATGGGGGTAATTAGGGAGGGAAGGGGTTAATTAGGGAAGAAAGGGGTTAATTGGGCAGAGAAAGAGGTTAATTAGGGAGGGAAAAGGGTTAATTGGGGAGGGAAGGGGTTAATTGGGAAGGAAAAGGGGTTAATTAGGGAGGGAAAAGGGTTAATTGGGGAGGGAAGGGGTTAATTGGGAAGGAAAAGGGGTTAATTGGGGAGGGAAGGGGTTAATTGGGCAGAGAATGGGGTTAATTAGGGAGGGAAGGGGTTAATTAGGGAGGGAAGGGGTTAATTGGGCAGAGACAGAGGTTAATTAGGGAGGGAAGGGGTTAATTAGGGAGAAAAGGGGTTAATTGGGAAGGAAAAGGGGTTAATTAGGGAGGGAAAAGGGTTAATTGGGGAGGGAAAAGGGTTAATTGGGGAGAAAAGGGATTAATTAGGGAGAGAAAATGGTTAATTATGGAGAAGAGGAATTAATTGGGCAGAGAAAGGGGTTAATTGGAAAGGAAAAGGGGTTAATTAGCTCGGGTTAAGCCCCGCCCCCGCAGCGAGGCCACGCCCCCGTTCCCACGGCTCCCTCCTAATTAACCCTCCCTGCTAACGAAGCCTTTCCCCTCTAATTAACCCCTTGTTTCCTAATTAACCCCTTTTGCCCTGGTTACCTCTTCCCCTCCCAGTCAACCCTTTCCTTCCTAATTAGTCTGTGCCTCCTAATTAACTCTTCTCCCCCTAATTAACCCTAATTAATGCCCTGTGCCTTCATCAGCTCTTTCCCCTGGGGTTGACCTTTTGTCTCTTAATTCACCTTTTGCCCTTAATTACTCATTTTTCCCTAATTAACCCTTTCCCACCCAATTAATTAAGTGGAACGCCAATGGACTCGAGGCCCCGCCCCCTGTGGCTAAGCCCCGCCCCCCATTCCCACGCCCCCCTTCCCACGCCCCGTTCCCACGCCCCCCTTCCCACGCCCCGTTCCCACGCCCCCCTTCCCACGCCCCGTTCCCACGCCCCATTCCCACGCCCCGTTCCCACGCCCGTTCCCACGCCCCCGTTCCCATCCCCCCGTTCCCACGCCCCCCCATTCCCACGCCCCGTTCCCACGCCCCCGTTCCCACGCCCCCGTTCCCATCCCCCCGTTCCCACGCCCATTCCCACGCCCATTCCCACGCCCCCGTTCCCACGCCCATTCCCACGCCCCCTTCCCACGCCCCCGTTCCCACGCCCCCGTTCCCACGCCCATTCCCACGCCCCCTTCCCACGCCCCCGTTCCCACGCCCCCGTTCCCACGCCCCCATTCCCACGCCCCGTTCCCACGCCCCCCCCTTTCCCACGCCCCGTTCCCACGCCCCCTTCCCACGCCCCCGTTCCCACGCCCCCATTCCCACGCCCCCCCCGTTCCCACGGCACCCCCGGGCTCCGATTGACCTATTCCCCTTCATTAACCGCTAATTAACCGCCCCGTAATTACCCGCGACGTAGACGAAGGCGTTGGCGAGGAGGCGCCCGTGGCGGTTCTGCGCCTGGCACTGCGCCACCAGCGTGTCGTTGGGCTCCAGCCGCTCCAGCAGCAGCGCCCCGTCCCGCACGGCCCAGCGCCCCGCACCGGCGGCTGCGGGACCGGGCGAGCGTCAGGCGCCGCCCCCGGATCGCGGCTTCAGCCCCCGGGGGCTGCGCGGGGAGGCGTGAGACCAGCCCGGGGGGCGCCGAAACACACCGAAACTGCCCCGGGGGGCGCCGAAACTGCCCCGGGGGGCGCCGAAACAACCCCGGGGGGCGCCGAAACACACCGAAACTGCCCCGGGGGGCGCCGAGACACCCCAAAACATCCCCGGGGGGCGCCGAAACACACCGAAACTGCCCCGGGGGGCGCCGAGACACCCCAAAACATCCCCGGGGGGCGCCGAAACACACCGAAACTGCCCCGGGGGGCACCGAAACACACCGAAACAACCCTGGGGGGCACCGAAACACCCCAAAACATCCCCGGGGGGCGCCGAAACACACCGAAACTGCCCCGGGAGGCACCGAAACACCCCAAAACATCCCCGGGGGGCACCGAAACACACCGAAACTGCCCCGGGGGGCACCGAAACATCCCAAAACATCCCCGGGGGGCGCCGAAACACACCGAAACTGCCCCGGGAGGCACCGAAACACCCCAAAACATCCCCGGGGGGCGCCGAAACACACCGAAACTGCCCCGGGAGGCACCGAAACACCCCAAAACATCCCCGGGGGGCACCGAAACACACCGAAACTGCCCCGGGGGGCACCGAAACATCCCAAAACATCCCCGGGGGGCACCGAAACACACCGAAACAACCCCGGGGGGCGCCGAGACACCCCAAAACATCCCCGGGGGGCGCCGAAACACACCGAAACTGCCCCGGGGGGGCACCGAAACGTCCCCGGGAGGCACCGAAACACCCCAAAACATCCCCGGGGGGCACCGAAACACCCCAAAACAACCCCGGGGGGCGCCGAAACACCCCAAAACATCCCCGGGGGGCACCGAAACACCCCAAAACAACCCCGGGGGGCGCCGAAACACACCGAAACAACCCTGGGGGGCGCCGAAACATCCCCGGGAGGACCCAAAACACCCCAAAACACCCCCGGGAGGCACCGAGACACCCCGAAACTGCCCCGGGAGGCACCGAAATACACCAAAATACCCCCAGGAGGCGCTGAAACACGCCAAAACATCCCCAGGAAGACCCAAAACACCCCCAGAGACCCCCCCCCCCCACCCCACAGACCCCTCCCCAGCCCCAGGGACCCTCCCCAGCCCCAGGATCCCCCACCTCCAGGAGACCCCTCCCCCCCAGGAGACCCCCTCCCCATCCCCAGGGACCCCCTGAACTCCAGAGACCCCCCCCCCCAGCCCAAGAGACCCCTCCCCACCCCCAGGGACCCCTCCCCACCCCCAGATATCCCTCCTCAGCCCCAGGGACCCCTCCCCACTCCCCCAGCCCCCTCCCCAGCCCCAGAGACCCCCCCCTCCCCAGCCCACAGCCCCCCCCCCACCCCCACAGACCCCTCCCCAGCCCCACAGACCCCTCCCCAGCCCAGAGACCCCTCCCCAGCCCCAGGACACCTCCCCAGCCCCAGACACCCCTCCTCAGCCCCAGACACCCCTCCCCACCCCCACAGACCCCTCCCCAGCCCCACAGACCCCCCTCCCTCACCCCAGAGACCCCTCCCCAGCCCACAGCCCCCCCCAGTGGGTACCGGGCAGGGGGACGCCGTTGATGCTCCAGCTGAGCTGGGGCTGGGGTTTGCCCCCCACGCGACACTCCAGCCTGGCCGACTCCCCCGGCCCATAGACGCGGCTCTGCGGCTTCTTCAGCCAGTACGGGGCGGCTGGGGGACACGAGCCCAGTCACACACCAGTCCGGACCAGTATGGACCAGTATAGGCCAGTATGGACCAGTACACCCCAGTGTCTTATCTCCCCCAGCCCATAGACGTGGCTCTGTGGCCACTTCAGCCAGTACGAGGCAGCTGGGGGGACACGAGCCCACTCACACACATGTACAGACCAGTATGGACCAGTACAGACCAGTATAGGCCAGTATGGACCAGTACGGACCAGTACGGACCAGTACAACCCAGTGTCTCATCTCCCCCCGGCCCATAGACGTGGCTCTGTGGCCGCTTCAGCCAGTATGGGGCTGCTGGGGGGGACACGAGCCCACTCACACACCAGTACGGACCAGTATGGACCAGTATGGACCAGTACAGGCCAGTACAGCCCAGTGTCTCGTCTCCCCCAGCCCACAGATGCGGCTCTGGGGGTGTTTCAGCTACTGGGGGGTGGCTGGGGGGGGACACGAGCTCACTCACCCCCCCAGTACAGACCAGTATGTTCCAGTATGCCCCAGTACAACCCAGTACCCCCCAGTGTCTCATCTCCCCTGGCCCATAGACACAGATCTGGGCCCTCCCAATCCCCTCCCATCCACTCCCAGTCCCTCCCAGTCCCTCCCAGTCCCTCCCAACCTCCTCCCAGTCCATCCCAGTTCATCCCAGTTCCCTCCCAGTCCCTCCCAGTCCCCTCCCAGTCCCTCCCAGTTCCCCCATCTCCCCTCCCAGTCCCTCCCAGTCCCTCCCAACCTCCTCCCAGTCCCTCCCAGTATATCCCAGTTCCCTCCCAACCTCCTCCTAGTCCATCCCAGTCCATCCCAGTCCCTCCCAGTCCCTCCCATCCCCTCCCAGTCCCTCCCAACCTCCTCCCAGTCCCTCCCAGTATATCCCAGTTCCCTCCCAACCTCCTCCCAGTCCATCCCAGTCCCTCCCAATCCCCTCCCAGTCCATCCCAGTTCATCCCAGTTCCCTCCCAATCCCCTCCCAGTCCCTCCCAGTCCCTCCCATCCCCTCCCAATCCCCTCCCAGTCCCTCCCAATCCCCTCCTATCCCCTCCCAGTCCCTCCCAGTATATCCCAGTTCCCTCCCAATCCCCTCCCAGTCCATCCCAGTTCCCTCCCAGTCCCTCCCAGTTCCCCCATCTCCCCTCCCAGTCCTTCCCATCCCCCTCCCAGTCCCTCCCAGTCCCCTCCCATCCCCTCCCAGTGCCCCCATCTCCCCTCCCATCCCCTCCCAGTCCCTCCCAGTCCCTCCCAGTATATCCCAGTGCCTCCCAGTGCCCCCGGTGCCGGCTCTGACCCTGCACGGTGCCTCTCAGTCCCTCCCATCCCCTCCCAATCCCCTCCCATCCCCTCCCAATCCCTCCCAGTATATCCCAGTTCCCTCCCAACCTCCTCCCAGTCCATCCCAGTTCCCTCCCAATCCCCTCCCATCCCCTCCCATCCCCTCCCAGTGCCTCCCAGTGCCTCCCAGTATATCCCAGTTCCCTCCCAGTGCCTCCCAGTGCCTCCCAGTGCCTCCCAGCGCCTCCCAGTGCCCCGGTGCCGGCTCTGACCCTGCACGGTGCCTCTCAGTCCCTCCCATCCCCTCCCAATCCCCTCCCATCCCCTCCCAATCCCTCCCAGTATATCCCAGTTCCCTCCCAACCTCCTCCCAGTCCCTCCCAGTCCCTCCCAATCCCCTCCCATCCCCTCCCAGTGCCTCCCAGTGCCTCCCAGTGCCTCCCAGTGCCTCCCAGTATATCCCAGTTCCCTCCCAGTGCCTCCCAGTGCCTCCCAGTGCCTCCCAGTGCCTCCCAGTTCCCTCCCAGTCCCTCCCAACCTCCTCCCAGTCCATCCCAGTCCCTCCCAATCCCCTCCCAGTGCCTCCCAGTTCCCTCCCAGTCCCTCCCAACCTCCTCCCAGTCCATCCCAGTCCCTCCCAATCCCCTCCCAGTCCCTCCCAATCCCCTCCCAGTGCCTCCCAGTGCCTCCCAGCGCCTCCCAGTGCCCCGGGCCGGCTCTGACCCTGCACGGTGACCCGGTGCGTGGCGGCCGCCGTCCCGCGCCCGTTCCGCGCCTCACACTCGTAGTCGCCGTCGTCGGCCTCGCGCACGAGCCGCAGCCGCAGCGTCAGGTTGTGGTTCTCCAGCGCCGCCCGCGCCGGGTCCCAGCGGCCGCCCAGGCGGCGCCAGCGCACAGCGGGAGTGGGGCTGGGGGCACCCAGAGACCCCTCAGCACCCCAAAACACACCCAGCACCCCCAAACCCACCGCAGCACCCCAAAACCCGCCCCACGGACACACACCCCCAAACCCGCGCCGGGTCCCAGCGGCCGCCCACGCGCCGCCAGCGCACAACGGGTGTGGGGCTGGGGCACAGAGACCCCCCTCAGCACCCCACAGCACCCCAAAACCCGCCACAGCACCCCAAACCTACCCCACGGACACACACCCCAAAACCCACCCCAGGGACCTCCAAACCCGCCCACGCGCCGCCAGCGCACGCTGGGTGTGGGGCTGGGGCACAGAGACCCCCCCTCAGCACCCCACAGCACCCCAAAACCCGCCCCAGCACCCCAAAACCTACCGCAGCACCCCCAAACCCGCCACACGGACACACACCCCCAAACCCACCCCAGGGAACCCCCAAAACCCACCCCACACACACCCCCAAACCCACCCACGTGGTGCCAGTGCACAACGGGAGTGGGGCTGGGGCACAGAGACCCCCCCTCAGCACCCCAAAACACACCGCTGCACCCCAAAATCCGCCCCACAGCACCCCAAAACCCGCCCCACAGCACCCCATGGACAGACACCCCCAAACCCGCCCACGTGGCGCCAGCGCACAACGGGTGTGGGGCTGGGGCACAGAGACCCCCCCTCAGCACCCCAAAACACACCCAGCACCCCCAAACCCACTGCAGCACCCCAAAACCCGCCCCACGGACACACACCCCCAAACCTGCCCCAGGGACCTCCAAACCCGCCCACGCCCCGCCAGCGCACAACGGGAGTGGGGCTGGGCATGGGGAGACCCCTCAGCACCCCAAAACACACCCAGCACCCCCAAAACCCGCCCCACAGCACCCCAAAACCCGCCCCACGGACACACACCCCCAAACCTGCCCCAGGGACCTCCAAACCCGCCCACGCCCCGCCAGCGCACAACGGGAGTGGGGCTGGGGCACAGAGACCCCCCCTCAGCACCCCAAAACACACCGCTGCACCCCAAAATCCGCCCCACAGCACCCCAAAACCCGCCCCACAGCACCCCACGGACAGACACCCCCAAACCCGCCCACGTGCCGCCAGCGCACAGCGGGAGTGGGGCTGGGGCACCACAGACCCCTCAGCACCCCAAAACCCACCCCACAGACACCCCTAAACCTGCCCCATAGCACCCCCAAATCCACCCCACGGACAGACACCCCCAAACCCGCCCCTCAGCACCCCACAGACACCCCCAAACCCGCCCCAAGGACCCCCAAACCCGCCCAGGCGGCGCCAGTGCACGCTGGGAGTGGGGCTGGGGGCACCCACAGACCCCTCAGCACCCCCAAACCCACCCCACACACAGACACCCCCAAACCCACCCCTCAGCACCCCACAGACACCCCCAAACCCACCCCAGGGACCCCCAAACCCTCCCAGATAGTGCCAGCACACGCTCGGGGTGGGGCTGGGGGCACCCAGAGACCCCCTCAGAGGCCCCCCCAAACCTCCCAGCACCCCACAGACCCCCCTCAGTCACCCAGAGACCCCCAGAGACCCCCAAACCCATTCCAGGGACCCCCAAACCCCCCATAGCACCCCTGTGACCCCTTTCCAAGCTCTCTTAGCCCCCCAAAACCTCCTCCCAGCCCCCCAGAGACCCCCAAACCTCCCCACAGAACCCCAGTGACCCCCTTCCGACCCCTCCCAGCCCCCCAAAACCTCCTCCCAGCCCCCCCCGAGCCCCCCAACCCCCCCATAGATCCCCCTCAAGCCCCCCCAGCACCCCAGTGACCCCCCCAGAGCCCCCCAGAGACCCCCAAACCCCTCTATAGCACCCCAGTGACCCCTCAAGCCCCCCCAGCACCCCCGTGACCCCCCCAGAGCCCCCCAGAGCCCCCAAAACCTCCTCCCAGCCCCCCAGAGACCCCAAACCCCCCTATAGCACCCCAGTGACCCCCCCAAGCCCCCCCCAGCACCCCAGTGACCCCCCTAGAGACCCCCAGAGCCCCCAAAACCTCCTCCCAGCCCCCCAGAGACCCCCAAACCCCCCCATAGCACCCCGTCAAGCCCCCCCAGCACCCCAGTGACCCCCCCAGAGACCCCAGAGACCCCCAAACCCCTCTATAGCACCCCAGTGACCCCTCAACCCCCCCATAGCACCCCAGTGACCCCCCTAGAGACCCCCAGAGCCCCCAAAACCTCCTCCCAGCCCCCCAGAGACCCCCCAAACCCCCCCATAGCACCCCAGTGACCCCCTTCCAAGCTCTCTTAGCCCCCCAAAACCTCCCCCCAGCCCCCCCAGAGCCCCCCAAACCCCCCATAGACCCCCCTCAAGCCCCCCCAGCACCCCAGTGACCCCCCCAGAGCCCCCCAGAGCCCCCCACTCACAGCCCCCTCAGCGATACACTCCAGCAGCAGGGTGCCCCCCCTCAGGGCCACGTGGTGGGCTTGGGGTTCCTTGGGCACAACCAGCCTGGGGGGTCTTGACTGCACCTCGTTACCTTGGGGGGTGTTAATTGGGGGGGGGGTGTTAATTGGGGGGGTCCCCCATTGATAGGACCCCCAAAGAGCCCCCCAAATAATCCCTGGACCCCCCCCAGAGCACCCCCCAAATCCCCAAGGACCCCCCCTCCAATGCTTTTGGGGGGGGGCTTGTTATTGGGGGGGGCTTGGAGTTATGGGGGGGGTCTTTGGGGTTTGGGGGGGGCTCTGGGAGGGGGCTCTGGGATTATTGGGGGGTGCTTGGGGATTTAGGGGGGCTCTGGGGGGTCTTTGGGTGTTTGGGGGGGGCTCTGGAGGGGTCTTTGATGTCTGGGGGGGCTCTGGGATTCTTGGGGGTGTTTGGGGGGCTCTGGGATTATTGGGGGGGTCCTTGAGGGTATGGGGGGGCTCTGAGGGGCTGTTTGGGGGGGCTTTGGGGGGGTCTTTGGGAGTTTGGGGGGGCTCTGGGGGGTCTTTGGGAGTCTGGGGGGGCTCTGGGATTCTTGGGGGTGTTTGGGGGGGCTCTGAGGGGCTGTTTGGGGGGGCTTTGGGGGGGGGTCTTTGGGAGTCTGGGGGGGCTCTGGGATTATTGGGGGGTCCTTGGGGATTTGAGGGGGCTTTGGGGGGATCTTTGGGAGTTTGGGGGGGCTCTGGAGGGGTCTTTGGGAGTCTGGGGGGGCTCTGGGATTCTTGGGGGTGTTTAGGGGGCTCTGGGATTATTGGGGGGGTCCTTGAGGGTATGGGGGGGCTCTGAGGGGCTGTTTGGGGGGGCTTTGGGGGTGTCTTTGGGAGTCTGGGGGGGCTTTGGGGGGGTCTTTGGGAGTA
>NW_026908414.1:0-44801 GCF_028858725.1 Colius striatus
TCTGTCACTGGGGTGTCCCCTTGTCAGTGGGGTGTCCCCTTGTCAGGGGGGTGTCCCCAACCCCTGTCAGTGGGGTGTCCCCTTGTCACTGGGGTGTCCCCTTGTCACTGGGGTGTCCCCAACCCCTGTCACTGGGTGTCCCCTTGTCAGTGGGGTGTCCCCTTGTCACTAGGGTGTCCCCTTGTCACTGGGGTGTCCCCAACCCCTGTCACTGAGGTGTCCCCTTGTCAGGGGGGTGTCCCCAACCCCTGTCACTGGGGTGTCCCCTTGTCAGGGGGGTGTCCCCAACCCCTGTTACTGGGGTGTCCCCCACCCTCCCCACCCCGTAACCAAGTGTCCCCAAACCCCTTATCCCCCCCCCCTCAACCCCCCCCCTTGTCACTGGGGGTGTCCCCCCACCCCTATCACTGGGGTGTCCCCTTGTCACTGGGGTGTCCCCAAACCCCTGTCCCCCTCCCTCTCTCACCCCCCCCGTCACTGGGGGGTGTCCCCCACCCTTCCCCCCCTCTTTCTGTGTCACCGCCCGTCCCCAGCCCCCATCACCGAGTGTCCCCACGGCCCCGTCCCCCGTCAACCGGGTGTCCCCGACCCCGCCGTCCCGCTGTCACCGCCGCTGTCCCGTAAACAGGGTGGCCCCGCGGTGTCGGGTTCCCCCCCAGGGCTAAAAATAACGGGGGGGGGGGGGAAGGAGAAGGGGGGGTGTGGGGGGTGACCGGACACTCTGAGTCCTCCCCCCCTCCCCTCCCCCCACGTCACCGGTGTCCCCATGGAGGGGGGAGGGGGGAAGGGGGGGGACACCCCCCCGGTGTATGGGGGGGACGGGGGGGGGGGCTGTATGGGGGGGGGGTGCCATGGAAACGGCGCCACGTGGCCGTGGCTCCGCCCACTCTGCCGTGGGGGCGTGGCCAAGCAGCGTCGCTCCGCCCACTTTGCTGTGGGGGCGTGGCCAAGCGCCCGTTGCTCCGCCCACTCTGCTGTGGGGGCGTGGCCAAGCGCCGTTGCTCCGCCCACTCTGCTGTGGGGGGCGTGGCCAAGCGCCGTCGCTCCGCCCACTTTGCTGTGGGGGCGTGGCCAAGCAGCGTCGCTCCGCCCACTCTGCTGTGGGGGCGTGGCCAAGCGCCGTTGCTCCGCCCACTTTGCCGTGGGGGCGTGGCCAAGTGCCGTTGCCTCCGCCCACTTTGCTGCGGGGGCGTGGCCAAGCACCGTTGCTCCGCCCACTTTGCAGTGGGGGCGTGGCCAAGCATCATTGCTGTAGCCGAGACTCCGCCCACTTTGCCGTGGGGGCGTGGCCAAGCACCGGCGCTGTGGTCGAGGCTCCGCCCACTTTGCCGTGGGGGCGTGGCCAAGCGCCGTGACCGCGTCCGAGGCCCCGCCCACTTTGTTATGAAGGGGCGTGGCCAATCAACGTTGCTATGCCGAGGCTCCGCCCACTTTTCTATGGGGGCGTGGCCAATCGCCGTGGCTGTCCCCATGACGTGAGGTGTCCCCCATGGAAGGGGGAGGGGGGAAGGGGGGGGGGGGGACACCCCCACAGTGCATGGGGGGCGGTGGGGGGGGTGGATGGGGGGGGGGGGGTTGCCATGGCAACGACACGGTGTTGGCAACCCGGTTGCCGTGGAAACGGCGCCACGTGGCCGTGGCTCCGCCCACTTTGCAGTGGGGGCGTGGCCATGCTCAGTTACTGTGGTCAGGCTCCGCCCACTCTGCCGTGGGGGCGTGGCCAAGCGTCCTTGCTGTGGTCAAGCCCCGCCCACTTTTGCCGTGGAGGGGCGTGGCCAGACCCGTTGATATAATCAGGCCCCGCCCACTTCGCTATGTGGGCGTGGCCAATCACCAGCGCTGTGGCCGAAGCCCCGCCCCGTTGCTGTGGCCGAGGCTCCGCCCACTTTACCACGGGGGCGTGGCCAAGCGCCCTTGCTGTGGTTAAGCCCCGCCCATTTTTGCTATGGGGGCGTGGCCAAGCACCATTGCTTGTGGCCGAGGCTCCGCCCACTTTACCACGGGGGCGTGGCCAAAGCGCCCTTGCTGTGGTCAAGCCCCGCCCATTTTTGCCATGGGGGCGTGGCCAAGCTCCGTTGCTGACTGAAGCCCCGCCCCCGTTGCCATGGCGCCGTAGCCAATCACCGTTGCTGTGGCCGAGGCCCCGCCCACTTTGCCGTGGGGGCGTGGCCAAGTGCCGTTGTTATCACCCCGGTACTATCACCAGCCCCTCACCCCGTTACTATCACCAACCCGACCCCGTTACTATCACCTCACCCATTACTATCACCAACCCCTCACCCCGTTACTATCACCTCACCCCGTTACTATCACCAACCCCTCACCCCGTTACTATCACCTCACCCCATTACTATCACCACGCCCCTCACCCCGTTACTATCACCAACCCCTGACCCCGTTACTATCACCAATCCCTCACCCCGTTACTATCACCTCACCCCGTTACTATCACCAGCCCCTCACCCCGTTACTATCACCACACCCCTCACCCCGTTACTATCACCTCACCCCGTTACTATCACCACACCCCTCACCCCGTTACTATCACCTCACCCCGTTACTATCACCACACTCCTCACCCCGTTACTATCACCTCACCCCGTTACTATCACCTCACCCCTCACCCCGTTACTATCACCTCACCCCGTTACTATCACCAGCCCCTCATCCCTTTACTATCACCACACCCCATTACTATCACCAACCCCTCACCCCGTTACTATCACCTCACCCTATTACTATCACCAGCCCCTCACCCCGTTAGTATCACCTCACCCCGTTACTATCACCACACCCCTCACCCCTTTACTATCACCTCACCCTATTACTATCACCAACCCCCACACCCTGTTAGTATCACCTCACCCCGTTACTATCACCACACCCCTCTCCCCTTTACTATCACCTCACCCCATTACTATCACCAACCCCTTACCCTGTTACTATCACCTCACCCCGTTACTATCACTTCACCCCGTTACTATCACCAAGCCCTCACCCCGTTACTATCACCTCACCCCGTTACTATCACCAGCCCCTCACCCCGTTACTATCACCTCACCCCATTACTATCACCAACCGCTCACCCTGTTACTATCACCTCACCCCGTTACTATCACCAGCCCCTCACACCATTAGTATCACCTCACCCCGTTACTATCACCAGCCCCTCACCCTGTTACTATCACCTCACCCCATTACTATCACCAACCGCTCACCCTGTTACTATCACCTCACCCCATTACTATCACCAACCGCTCACCCTGTTACTATCACCTCACCCCATTACTATCACCAATCCCTCACCCCGTTACTATCACCTCACCCTATTACTATCACCAGCCCCTCACCCCGTTAGTATCACCTCACCCCGTTACTATCACCACACCCCTTCACCCCTTTACTATCACCTCACCCCTATTACTATCACCAACCCCTCACCCCGTTAGTATCACCTCACCCCGTTACTATCACCAGCCCCTCACCCCGTTACTATCACCACACCCCTCACCCCTTTACTATCCCCTCACCCCATTACTATCACCAACCCCTCACCCCGTTATTATCACCAACCCCTCACCCCGTTAGTATCACCACACCCCGTTACTATCACCAGCCCCTCACCCCGTTACTATCACCTCACCCCGTTAGTATCACCAGCCCCCACCCCGTTACTACCACCAACCCCTCACCCCGTTAGTATCACCTCACCCCGTTACTATCACCACACCCCTCACCCCTTTACTATCACCTCACCCCGTTACTATCACCACCCCCCTCACCCCGTTACTATCACCAGCCCCACCCCGTTACTATCACCAGCCCCTCACCCCGTTACTATCACCAGCCCCTCACCCCATTACTGTCACCACGCCCCTCACCCCGTTACTATCACCTCACCCCATTACTATCACCAACCCATCACCCCATTACTATCACCAGCCCCTCACCCCGTTACTATCACCTCACCCCGTTACTATCACCACGCCCCCACCTTGTTACTATCACCAACCCCTCACCCCATTAGTATCACCTCACCCCGTTACTATCACCAGCCCCTCACCCCGTTACTATCACCACGGCGCGACCTTTCCCCGCCCCCCCCCCCGCTCCCCCCCGCCCATCCCGCGGCGGAAGGATCCCCGTGACGCCACATCCGTCTCCGCCGTCTCCCTCCGCCGCTGCCTGCCCGTCGGCCATCACGCGAACGAGTCCCGGCCGGCGGCGGTGCTGCGGCCGCGCATGCGCAGAGCCCGGAGCGCGCGGAGGGAGCGCGGGCGCGGGGGGGCCCGTGAGCGGGACAAGGTGGGGAGGGGGGCGGCCGGGGGCGGCCGGGGGGGGTGAGGGGGGAGCTGGGGGTGAGGGGGAGCTGGGGGGGTGTGGGGGGAAAGGGGGGGAGGGGGGAGGTGAAAGGGGGGGTCGGGAGAGGGGTGGAGGGGGAAGGCGCGAAGGGCCTGTGGTGGCGGAAAGGCCTGTGGGGAGGTTCCGGGGGGGGTTATGGGGGGAATTGTGGGGGTCCTGAGGGGGTTATGGGGGTCCTGAGGGGGTAACGGGGGTCCTGAGGGGGTTATGGGGGTCCTGAGGGGGTCCTGAGGGGGTTATGGGGGAGTTATGGGGGTCCTGAGGGGGTTATGGGGGTCCTGAGGGGGTAATGAGGGAGTTATGGGGGTCCTGAGGGGGTTATGGGGGAGTTATGGGGTTCTTGAGGGGGTTATGGGGGGTTATGGGGGCCCTGAGGGGGTTATGGGGGGTTATGGGGTTCTTGAGGGGGTAATGGGGGGTTATGGGGGTCCTGAGGGGGTTATGGGGGAGTTATGGGGGTCCTGAGGGGGTTATGGGGGAGTTATGGGGGTCCTGAGGGGGTTATGGGGGTCCTGAGGGGGTAATGGGAGAGTTATGGGGGTCCTGAGGGGTTATGGGAGAGTTATGGGGGTCCTGAGGGGGTTATGGGGGTCCTGAGGGGGTAATGGGGGAGTTATGGGGGTCCTGAGGGGGTTATGGGGGTTCTGAGGGGGTAATGGGGGAGTTATGGGGGTCCTGGGGGGGTTATGGGGGTCTGAGGGGGTAATGGGGGAGTTATGGGGGGTCCTGAGGGGTTATGGGAGAGTTATGGGGGTCCTGAGGGGGTTATGGGAGAGTTATGGGGGTCCTGAGGGGGTTATGGGGTTCTGAGGGGGTAATGGGGGAGTTATGGGGGTCCTGGGGGGTTATGGGGGTTCTGAGGGGGTAATGGGGGAGTTATGGGGTTCTGAGGGGTTATGGGGGTCCTGAGGGGGTAATGGGGGAGTTATGGGGATCCTGAGGGGGTAATGGGGGAGTTATGGGGGTGGTGAGGGGTTATGGGGGGTCCTGAGGGGGTTATGGGGGAGTTATGGGGGTGGTGAGGGGTTATGGGGGTCCTGAAGGGGTTTTGGGGGAGTTATGGGGGTCCTGAGGGGTTAATGGGGGTCATGATGGGCTAATGTGGGGTTGTGGGAGGGTCCCAGGGGGTCAGTGTGGGGTTTTGGGGGTCTCAGGGTGCTCAGTGTGGGGGTCTTGAGGGGCTTCATATGGAGGAGGGGGATTCTGTGGGGTCTTGGGGGAGGTTGATGTGGGGTCTTGGGGGGTTAATGTGGGGTTATGGGGGGGTCAGGGTGAGATTATGGGGGTCTGGGGTTTAATGTGGGGTCTGGGGGGGTCAGAGTGGGGTTATGGGGGTTCCAGGGGGTCTTTGGGGTGTCCTGGGGGTCATTATGGGGGTCTGGGGGGTCAGTGTGGGGTTATGGGGGTTCCAGGGGGTCTTTGGGGTGTCCTGGGGGTCTGGGGGGGGTCAGTGTGGGGTTATGGGGGTCTGGGGGGGTCAGGGTGGGGTTATGGGGTTCCAGGGGGTCTTTGGGGGGTCCTGGGGTCGTTATGGGGGTCTGGGGGGGTCAGAGTGGGGTTATGGGGGTCTGGGGGGGTCTTTGGGGGGTCCTGGGGGGGTCAGAGTGGGGTTATGGGGGTCTGGGGGGGGTCTTTGGGGGGTCATTATGGGGGTCCTGGGGGGGTCAGTGTGGGGTTGGGGCTTTGCTGGTGGGCTCCGAGCCCCCCGACCTCTCGAGTCACATTAAGGGGGTTGTGGGGGGCTCCCTTCACAAGGAGCTTGTCAGGAGTATTATGGGATGGCATTGAGGGGTCCTCACCCCACCCCATTGTCCCCCCCCTCACCCCAGATCACCCCAAGATGACGCAGTTCCTGCCCCCCAACCTCTTGGCCCTCTTCGCCCCCCGAGACCCCATCCCCTACCTGCCCCCCCTGGAGAAGCTGCCCCACGAGAAGCACCACAACCAGCCCTACAGCGGCATCGCCCCCTACATCCGCGAGTTCGAGGTAGCCTGCCCCCCACAGACACCCCCAAAAACACCCCCCTGCCCCCCAAAATCCCACCACCCTCACCCTCTGCCCCCCCCCCAGGACCCCCGCGATGCGCCCCCGCCCACCCGCGCCGAGACCAGGGAGGAGCGCATGGAGAGGAAGGTACGGCCCCCCCCCCACCCCAAAACTGACCCAGGACCCCCCTCTTTGGGGGTGGGGGTGGTGAGGGGGGGACCCCAAAACTGCCAGAGGAAAGGGGGTGTTGCCCCCACTCCCCCTGCCCCAAATCTTTGCCGTTTCTCCCCATTTCAAGGCTTTGCTTTTAGAGTGCTGAGTCAGCTCTTCTACCCCCCCCCACCCCCAAAACTGCCCCAGCACCCCCCTCTTTGGGGTGGGGGTGGTGAGGGGGGACCCCAAAACTGCCAGAGGAAAGGGGGGTGTTGCCCCCACTCCCCCCTGCCCCAAATCTTTGCAGTTTCCACCCATTTCAAGGGTTTTCGGGTGCTGGGTCAGCTCTTAGCCCCCCAAATCAGCCCCAGACACCCCAAAATCAGCCCCAGACACCCCCTTTTTGGGTTGGAGGTGGTGAGGGGGGGTCCCCAAAACTGCCAGAGGAAAGGAGGTGTTGCCCCCACTCCCCCCTGCCCCAAATCTTTGCACTTTCTCCCCATTTCAAGGCTTTTAGGGTGCTGGTTCAGCTCTTCAGCCCCCAAAATCGGCTCCAGACCCCCCTCTTTGGGTTGGGGATGATGGGGGGGTCCCCAAAACTGCAGAGGAAAGGGGGTGCTGATCCCTCCCTCAAATCTTTGCAGCTTCTCCCCACTCCCAGGCTCTGGTTTTGGGGTGCTGGGTCACTTCTTCCACTCCCCAGGTTTTAGGGGTTTCCCTTGGATTCTGGGGGGACTCCCCTGGCTTTTAGGGTGCCCCCTCCACAGGTTTTGGGGGGTTATGACCCCCCCAAAGGTCTAGGGGTTCCCTTGAGGTGCAGCCCCCCCCACCCCAACTCCCCCTTTTCCTCCCCCCTCCGCCACCAGCGGCGAGAGAAGATCGAGCGGAGGCAGCAGGAGGTCGAGAGTGAGCTCAAGATGTGTAAGTGTTTTGGAGAGGGGCTCCTGCAGGGGCTGGGGAGGGGGTTTCCCCCTCTTTTCCTGACCCCCCACACCCCCTTTTTTCTCTCTGACCCCCCTCATTTTGCTCCTTTTCCCAGGGGACCCCCACAACGACCCCAACGCCCAAGGAGACGCCTTCAAAACCCTCTTCGTGGCCAGAGTGGTGAGTGCTGGGGGTGGAGGATGGGGGTGTCCCCCCACAAATCCTTGGGGTCCCCTCAAATTCCTGGGAACCCCCCTGATTTTTAGGATCTCTCCTTCATTGATGGGGACCCCCCCAAATCCTTTCCCTTCCCCCCAGAATCTGGGGTGTCTCTCTAACCCTTGGTGCCATCCCTCAACCCTTGAGCTCTCCCCATCCATCCTGGTGACCTCCCCCAAATCCTTGGGGTCTCCCCTACATCTGGGTGCCCCCCCCAATCCTTGGAGTCCCCCCCTCAATACTTTAGACTCCCCTCAATCCTTGTGTCCCCCCCTAATCCTGGTCCCTCCCCCCTCAGCCTGGGGGGGGTTCTCTAACCCTTGAGTTGTCCCATTCATCTCGGTGACCTGTTCCATCTGGGGTGTTCCCCTCAATCCATGGTGTACCCCCCCAATCCTTTAGACCCCCCCAATCCTTTAGACCCCCCTCAATCCTTGGGGTCCCCCCCTCAATCATCCTGGGGAGATACCCCCCCCAATCCTGGCTCCTTCTCCCTCGATCCTTGGAGGTCTCTCTAACCCTTGGGGCCATCCCCAACCCTTGAGCTGTCCCGTCCATCCCTTACATCTTGGGTGTCCCCCCTCAATCTTTGGGGGTCCCTCCCAATCCTTAAGGCCTCCCTCAACCATTGAGGTCCCCCCCAAATCCTTAAGTCCCCCTCAATCATTGGGGCACCCCCCCAATCAATGGGACTCTCCATCCTCATGACCTCCCCCCATCCTCAGTGCCCCCCTTTTCACCTGGGGTCTCCCTTTCACTTTATAACCCTTCCCCCACGATCCACCCCCTCCCCTCAAATCCCCATGACCCCTCCTCCTCACTTTGGGGGTCACCCCCCCCCCCAACTTTCCTTCCCCTCCCCCAGAACTACGACACGACGGAGTCGAAGCTGCGCCGCGAGTTCGAGGTGTACGGCCCCATCAAGCGGGTGAGTGGGGACGTGGTGGTGGTGGGGGGGTGTCCTCTGTGTGTCCCTCCCACTCCCCAACCCCCCCCTTTTCCTCCTTCATTGTGGAGGTTCTGCCTGTTGCCAACAGCCTGTGTTTGGGTTGGGTTGTAGATCTACATGGTGTACAACAAGCGCTCGGGGAAGCCCCGTGGCTACGCCTTCATCGAGTACGAGCACGAGCGGGACATGCACTGTGAGTACCCCCCTCCCACAGCCCCCCTCCCCCCCACACACCGCATGTCACACCTCACACCTCCCCGGGGGTCCCCCACACCCCCTCAGGTAAGTACCACGGGGGAGAAGGGGGAAGGAACCTACAGGCGACAACCCAACAGGTTTGGCTACCGGTGGCCCTGGAAGCAGGGGGATGGGGCAAAAGCAGGGGAACAGGCGGCTCAGGCTACTGGTAGCTGAGGCTACAGGCGGCCAAGCTGGAGGTGGCTGAGGCTGCTGGTAGCCAAGGCTACAGGCGGCCAAGCTCTAGGCAGCCAAGGCTACAGGCAGCCAAGGCTACAGGCGGCCAAGCTGGAGGTGGCTGAGGCTGCTGGTAGCCAAGGCTACAGGTGACCAAGCTCTAGGCAGCCAAGGCTACAGGCAGCCAAGGCTACAGGCAGCCAAGCTCTAGGCAGCCGAGGCTACAGACAGCCAAGGTGAAGGTGGCTGAGGCTGTTGGTAGCCAAGGCTACAGGCGGCCAAGCTCTAGGCAGCCGAGGCTACAGGCAGCCAAGCTCTAGGCAGCCGAGGCTACAGGCAGCCAAGGCTACAGGCAGCCAAGCTCTAGGCAGCCAAGGCTACAGGCAGCCAAGGTGAAGGTGGCTGAGGCTGCTGGTAGCCAAGGCTACAGGCAGCCAAGCTCTAGGCAGCCAAGGCTACAGGCAGCCAAGGCTACAGGCAGCCAAGCTCTAGGCAGCCGAGGCTACAGACAGCCAAGGTGAAGGTGGCTGAGGCTGTTGGTAGCCAAGGCTACAGGCGGCCAAGCTCTAGGCAGCCGAGGCTACAGGCAGCCAAGCTCTAGGCAGCCAAGGCTACAGGCAGCCAAGGTGAAGGTGGCTGAGGCTGTTGGTAGCCAAGGCTACAGGCGGCCAAGCTCTAGGCAGCCGAGGCTACAGGCAGCCAAGGGCTACAGGCAGCCAAGCTCTAGGCAGCCAAGGCTACAGGCAGCCAAGGTGAAGGTGGCTGAGGCTGTTGGTAGCCAAGGCTACAGGCAGCCAAGCTCTAGGCAGCCGAGGCTACTGGTAGTTGAGGCTGCAGGTGGCCAAGCTGGAAGCAGCCAAGACTAACAGGCGGCCAAGCTCCAGGTAACTAAGGCTGCTGGTAGCCAAGGCTACAGGCAGCTGAGCTTGAGGGGGCTAAAGCTACAGGTGGCCAATCTGGAGGTAGCCAAGGCTACAGGCGTCCCAGCTCTAGGCCGCCAAGGCTACAGGCGGTCAAGCTTCAGGGGGCTGAGACTACAGGTGTCCAAGGCTGCTTGGAGCCAAGGGTACAGGCGGCCAAGCTGTAGGCAGCTAGGGCTACAGGTGGCCAAGACTACTGGTGGTCAAGGGTACAGGCGGCCAAACTGTAGGTTGTCAAGGTTACTGGTAGTCAAGGCTGTAGCTGTAGGCAGCCAAAGGCTACAGGCAGCCCATGGGACAGGTGGCCAAGCTGTAGGTGGCCAAGGCTAGCAATGACCAGGGCTACAGGTGACCAAGTTACAGCCAGCCAAGCGAGTAGGGGGTTAAGCTGTAGCTGGCCGTGGGGGCTACAGGCAGCCGAACTGTGCGACAAAGCTGTGGGTGGGTGGGTGGTGGCCAAGTCTACAAGTGGCTGAGCTAAAGACAACCAGGGCTACAGGCAGCTGGGCCCTAGCGACTGCCTGGTGACAGCTCCAGGTGTTGGCTGGGGCTGTAGGTGGCCAAGGCTACGGCTGCCCAGACTACAGGTGGCCAAAGCGTAGGAGGTTGAGCTAACTACAGGTGTTGGTTTAGGCTGTAGGTAATTCAGGCTACAAGCAGCCAAAGTCACCAGCAGCCAAGGTGACAAGCTGCTCAGGCTACAGGCGGTGGGCCAGGCTACCCCCAGCCAAGGCTACTGGTGGCCTAAGCTACAGGCAGCCGGAGTCCTGCGAGCCAAGGCCACAGGCAGCCAGGCTACAGGCAGAGGCCAGGTCCCCAGACGGACAGTGGGGCTGAGGTACAGGCGGCTGAGGCTACAGGTGACCACAGTGGCCATGGCTGCTGGCAGCCAGGACCATAGAGAGTGCTGAGGCTGCAGGGAAGTGTGGCTACAAGTGGCCAAACTACAGGTGGCATCCAAGGCTACCAGTGACCTAGAAGACTGGCAGGCTACAGTCAGACAAACTACAGGGGTGACTGAGGCTACAGCTGGCCAAGACTTCAAGTGGTAGTCAGGGCTACAACTGACAGCTAGGAGGCTGAATCTACACACAGTAATGAGAGGTACAGGCAGCCAAGGCTACAGGTGGACGTGGCTGTGGACAGTAGCCAGGGCTGCAGGTGGTGGCCAAGGCTACAGACAGCAATGGCTGTGGTCAGTAGCCAGGGCTACAGGCAGCTGCAACCACGGACTGTAGCCAGGACTACAAGCATCCTAACCTACAGCTGGCTACCAAGGCTACAGGTGGCCACAGCTCCAGGAGGCTGCAGGTGGCAGCCATGGCTGCAGGAGGCTACAGACGGCAGCCATGGCTACAGGTGGCCATGGCTCCAGGAGAGTACAGGTGGCAGCTACAGCTACAGGCAGCCAAGGCTGTAAGTAGTAGCCAAGGCTTCAGGCAGCCATGGTTACAGGCAGCCACGGCTACAGGCAGCAGCCAAGGCTACAGACAGCTCTGACTACAGGCAGACACAGCTACAGGCAGTAGCCAAGGCTACAGGTGGTTATGGCTACAGGCAGCCATGGCTGCAGGAGGCTACAGGCGGCAGCCAAGGCTGCAGGAGGCCATGGCTCCAGGAGACTACAGGTGGCAGCTACAGCTACAGGCAGCCATGGCTACAAGCAGTAGCTGAGGCTCCAAGCGGTTACGGCTACAGGCAGCCAAGGCTACAAGTAGCTGCCAAGCCTACAGGTGGCTCTGGCTACAGGCAGTAGCTAAGGCTACAGGCAGCCACAGCTACAGGCAGTAGCCAAGGCTACAAGTGGTTATGGCTACAGGCAGCCATGGCTACAGGCAGTTATGGCTACAGGCAGCCAAGGGTACAGACGGCTCTGGCTACACGCAGCCACATCTACAGGCAGTAGCCACGGCTACAAGCAGTAGCCGAGGCTACAGGTGGTAGCCGAGGCTCCAAGCGGTTACGGCTACAGGCAGCCAAGGCTACAGGCAGCCACCAAGCCTACAGGTGGCCCAGGCTACAGGCAGCCACGGTTACAGACAGTAGCCAAGGCTTCAGACAGCCAAGGCTACAGGTGGTAGCTGAGGCTACAAGCGTTTATGGCTACAGGCAGCCACAGCTACAGGCAGTAGCCAAGGCTTCAGTCAGTAGGCAAGGCTACAGGCAGTAGCTGAGACTACAAGCGGTTATGGCTACAGGCAGCCACGGCTACAGGCAGTAGCCAAGGCTTCAGTCAGTAGCCAAGGCTACAGGCCGCCACAGCTAAGGTGGTAGCCGAGGCTCCAAGCGATTATGGCTACAGGCAGCCACGGCTACAGGCAGCTGCCCAGCCTACAGGTGGCTCTGGCTACAGGCAGCCATGGTTACGGACAGTAGCCAAGGCTTCAGACAGCCAAGGCTACAGGCAGTAGCTGAGGCTACAAGCGGTTATGGCTACAGGGCAGCCACAGCTACAGGCAGTAGCCAAGGCTACAGGCCGCCACAGCTACAGGTGGTAGCTGAGGCTCCAAGCGATTATGGCTACAGGCAGCCATGGCTACAGGCAGCTGCCCCAGCCTACAGGTGGCTCTGGCTACAGGCAGCCATGGCTCTAGGCAGTAGCCAAGGCTACAGGTGGTTACTACTACAGGCAGCCAAGGCTACAGGTGGTTACAGCTACAGGCAGCCGAGGCTCCAGGCTGTTATGGCTACAGGCAGCCGAGGCTCCAGGCTGTTATGGCTACAGTCAGCCGAGGCTACAGGCTGTTATGGCTACAGGCATGCCGAGGCTCCAGGCTGTTATGGCTACAGTCAGCCGAGGCTCCAGGCTGTTATGGCTACAGGCAGCCGAGGCTCCAGGCTGTTATGGCTACAGGCAGCCAGGGCTCCAGGCTGTTATGGCTACAGGCAGCCGAGGCTCAGGCGGTTACGGCTACAGGCAGCCGAGGCTGCAGGCGGTTGTGGCTACAGGCAGCCCAGGCTCCAGGCCGCGGGTGGGGCAGCGCCGCTGTGTGTGTGTGTGTGTGTGTGTGTCGTCACCCCGCGCCGTGTGCGGGTGTTGCGTGCGGGGACGGGGGTGTCTCCCCCCTCTCTCCGCGCCGGCGTTGCCTCGGGGTCGCGCTCGGGGCCGGGCTGGGGTCGGTGTGTGGGGGGTGAGGGGGGTGGTGGACGGGCTGCCGTGGCGTTGGGGGAGGTTGGGGGGTCGTGGGGGGGGGGTCGTGGGCCGGGAGGGGTGTTGCGTTTGGGGGCCGCCTGTTGCCGGCCGGGGTTGTATTAACACTGTTTTATTGTCACTGCAGCCACGTTTCTGAGGGCTTTTGCCACTCTGGCTTGCAGCTGATGCTCTAGTGCTCCCCCCTCCACACCCCACGTATGGTTGGTATAAGGGTTTGTATCTTGGGTAAGACGCCTCCTCTCCCCCCCCTCTGCACCCCCCTCTCCCCCCCCAACCCACCCACAGCGTCACACACAGGCGGGGGGGGGAGGGTCTCACAACACCCCTCCCCCCCACACAACAGCCCACACACCCCCCCCAGCGCCCCAGACTGGGGTGTTTTGGAGCTGCCCAGGGGGGTGTTGGGAGCTGGTGGCTCCACGCCCCCCACCCCAACACCCCTCTACACTTTGTGGCCCCCCCTCCCCAGCCTCTCATCGATTTGGGGAGGGGGGGGGGAGGCTCCTCTTAGCCCCCCCAACACCCTCATTCTTACCCCCCAACACCCCCATGGGCAGGTAGGAAGGGACCAACACCCCCCATCTCCCCCCCCCTCCCCCCAGCACGGTCACAGCCTCGGTCTCCACTGAGGTAGGGACACGTTGCACCCCCCCCAACCCCCCTTATTTTTTGGGGGGGGGCCTAAAGGAGGCCCCCCCCAACTCTATTTTGAGGGGAGAGGGGCTTCCTTGTTGCCCCCCTCCCTCATTCCCAGTCACCTTGTGCTGCTTGTTGCCCCAGGAGAGGGAAGGAGTTGGGGGGGGGGGAGAGAGGGGGCTGCAGGTGCCCCCCACCCCCCCCAAAATTGAGTCCCAGGTGAGGGGGGGGTGCCCATGGTGCCCCCCCCTCCGTGAAACCCGGTTCCCTCCCCTCATGAGCTTGTGCAAGGGGGGAATTTGGGGAGGGGGGGTGTCTGGGAAACAAACCCCCACCCCCCCAAACTGGTCCCAGTGACCGTGGGGGGGGGAAGGGGGAGGGGGGGGGGTGGCATGTTTTGGGGGGGGGGGGGGAGGGGGCTGTGCCCCCCCCCTCTCCAAACCCATCGAGGGGGTTGTGTGTGTGTGTCAGGGGTGGGGGGGGGACGAATTTGGGGGTGGGGGGGGGCGGTGGGAGGGGGTCCTCAGGGTGGGGAGGGGGCTGGGGGGGGGCTGTGGATGGGTCTCAGGTAAGACCCCAGCGCCTGGCCCGGAGCAGCAGCCGCCGGGGGGAGGGGGGGGGACATGGACCTGCCCCCCCCCCACCCCAAAATCCCCCCAGGATGGGATGGGAGAGTTTTAATGGGGGGGGGGGGATTTGGGAGGGGGTTGGGGGGGGGGGATGCGTCAACATTGATGGTGGCACGTGGAAAAGGGGGGGGCAGGTGACCCCCCCCCCCCAAAAGGGGTTTGAAGGAGGGAGGGGGTGGGGGGGGGTGAAGGTGAGATCGAGGCTCTAGGGGTGCCCCCCCCCAAAATCAAAGGGGGGGGTCAGTCTGTAAGTGGCCCCCCCAAAATCAAAGGAGGGGGGGGCCTTGGTGTGTCTGTAAGTACAGGGGTGACCCCCCCCAAAAACAAGGAGGTGAGGGGGTGTCCCCCCAAAATCAAAGGGAGGGGTCTGTAGGTGCCCCCCCAAAATCAAAGGGGGGGGTTGGTTTGTAAGTGCCCCCCCCAAGAGTCAAACAGGGGGGTCTGTAGGTGCCCCCCCAAAATCAAAGGGGGGGTCTTGGTGTGAGTCCTGTAAGTAGAGGGGGTGACCCCCCCCCAAAACCAAGGTGAGGGGGTGTCCCCCCAAAATCAAAGGGGGGGGTCTGTAGGTGCCCCCCCAAAATCAAAGGGGGGGATCTGTAGGTGCCCCCCCTAAAATCAAAGTGGGGGCTTGGTGTGAGTCTGTAAGTACAGAGGTGACCCCCCCCAAAACCAAGGTGAGGGGGTGTCCCCCCAAAATCAAAGGGGGGGGTCTGTAGGTGCCCCCCCAAAATCAAAGGGGGGGTCTGTAGGTGCCCCCCCAAAATCAAAGGGGGGGCCTTGGTGTGTCTGTAAGTACAGGGGTGACCCCCCCAAAAACAAGGAGGTGAGGGGGTGTCCCCCCAAAATCAAAGGGGGGGTCTGTAGGTGCCCCCCCAAAATCAAAGGGGGGGCCTTGGTGTGTCTGTAAGTACAGGGGTGACCCCCCAAAAACAAGGAGGTGAGGGGGTGTCCCCCCCAAAATCAAAGGGGGGGTCTGTAGGTGCCCCTCCAAAATCAAAGAGGGGGGGCCTTGATGTGAGTCTGTAAGTAGAGGGGTGACCCCCCCAAAAACAAGGAGGTGAGGGGGTGTCCCCCCCAAAATCAAAGGGGGGGGTTGGTTTGTAAGTGCCCCCCCAAAATCAAAGGGGGGGGGTCTGTAGGTGCCCCCCTAAAATCAAAGTGGGGGGGTCTTGGTGTGAGTCTGTAAGTACTGGGGTGACCCCCCCAAAAACAAGGAGGTGAGGGGGTGTCCCCCCAAAATCAAAGGGGGGGGTTGGTTTGTAAGTGCCCCCCCCAGAATCAATGGGGGGGTTCTGTAGGTGCCCCCCAAAATCAAAGGGGGGGGTTGGTTTGTAAGTGCCCCCCCCAGAATCAATGGGGGGGCCTTGGTGTGAGTCTGTAAGTACAGAGGGGGTGACCCCCCCCCCAAAACAAGGAGGTGAGGGGGTCCCCCCCAAAAAATCAAAGGGGGGGGTTGGTTTGTAAGTGCCCCCCCCAAAATCAAAGGGGGGGGTCTGTAGGTGCCCCCCCAAAATCAAAGGGGGGGCCTTGGTGTGTCTGTAAGTAGAGGGGTGACCCCCCCAAAACCAAGGAGGTGAGGGGGTCCCCCCCCAAAAATCAAAGGGGGGGGTCTGTAGGTGCCCCCCAAAATCAAAGGGGGGGTCTTGGTGTGAGTCTGTAAGTACAGGGGTGACCCCCCCAAAAACAAGGAGAGGAGGGGGTGTCCCCCAAAATCAAAGGGGGGGGTCTGTAGGTGCCCCCCCTAAAATCAAAGAGGTGGGGGGGGGTCGGTGTGAGTCTGTAAGTACAGAGGTGACCCCCCCCCCCAAAAACAAGGAGAGGAGGGGGGTTGTCCCCCCAAAATCAATGGGGGGGGTCTGTAGGTGCCCCCCCAAAATCAAAGAGGTGGGGGGGGGGGGGGCGAGTCTCAGTGTCAAGGGGTGACCCCCCCCCCCCCCAAACAAACTGGGGGGGGGGGGGTCTCATGTTACAGCTCAAGCTCTGTGTGTCCCCCCCCTCTTTTTTGGGGGGGGGGGGGAGGATCAATTTGGGGGGGTGAAAGGACAATTTTGGGGGGGGGGGGGGTCACATTCCATTAACGTTTCCTTTGCAGCTCTTTGGGGGGGGGCACAGTGGGGTTTGCCCCCCCCCTCCTTTTCACTTTCCTTGGGGGGTATTTTGGGGGGGGGTATGTTGGGGGGGGGGTTGATGGGGGGGTATTTTGGGGGGGGGGGGGTTGATGGGGGGTATTTTGGGGGGGGTGATGGGGGGGTATTTTGGGGTGGGGGGAGGGGCAGGAGAGTGAACAACTACATTGGGGGTGGGGGGGGTTGATCCAACCCAGCCCCCACTAATCCCACCCCCCCCCACCCACTTTTCTATGTGCCCCCCCCCCTTTTCCCCCATCACCCCCCCCCCCCAACCCCCCCCAAAACCTCCCCCCTTTGCCCCCCCCCCCCCCAAAAACCCCCCCAACAGCCGCCTACAAACACGCCGACGGGAAGAAGATCGACGGGCGCCGCGTGCTGGTGGACGTGGAGCGAGGGCCGCCACGGTCAAGGGCTGGAGACCCCGGCGCCTGGGTAGGGATGCTCCCAGTTCACTCCCAGTGCCTCCCAGTGACTCCCAGTTCACCCCCCAGTGACTCCCAGTAGCTCCCAGTTCACTCCCAGTGCCTCCCAGTTCACCCCCAGTGACTCCCAGTGACTCCCAGTTCACCCCCAGTGACTCCCAGTAGCTCCCAGTTCACTCCCAGTGCCTCCCAGTTCACCCCCAGTGACTCCCAGTGACTCCCAGTTCAAACCCCAGTGACTCCCAGTTCACCCCCCAGTGACTCCCAGTTCACTCCCAGTCCCTCCCAGTTTCACTCCCAGTGACTCCCAGTTCACCCCCAGTGACTCCCAGTAGCTCCCAATGCCTCCCCAGTTCACCCCCAGTGCCTCCCAGTTCACCCCCCAGCGACTCCCAGTAGCTCCCAGTGTCTCCCAGTTCACCCCCAGTGACTCCCCAGTATCCCCCAGTCCCTCCCAGTTCACCCCCAGTCCCTCCCAGTTCACTCCCAGTGCCTCCCAGTTCACCCCAGTGACTCCCAGTTCTCCCCCAGACCCCTCCCAGTATCCCCCAGTCCCCTGCCAGTATCCCTCCCAGTTCACCCCCAGTCCCTCCCAGTTCACCCCCCAGTGACTCCCAGTAGCTCCCAGTTCACTCCCAGTTCACCCCCAGTGACTCCCAGTAGCTCCTAGTGACTCCCAGTTCACCCCCCAGTTCACTCCCAGTGACTCCCAGTTCACTCCCAGTGACTCCCAGTAGCTCCCAGTTCACTCCCAGTGACTCCCAGTTCACTCCCAGTGACTCCCCAGTAGCTCCCAGTGACTCCCAGTTCACTCCCAGTCCCTCCCAGTTCACCCAGTGTCTCCCAGTAATCCCCCAGAACCCTCCCAGTATCCCCAAGTACCTCCCAGTTCACCCCCAGTGACTCCCAGTTCACCCCCAGACCCCCTCCCAGTATCCCCCAAGTCCCTCCCAGTTCACCCCCAGTCCCTCCCAGTTCACTCCCAGTGCCTCCCAGTTCACCCCAGTGACTCCCAGTTCTCCCCCAGACCCCTCCCAGTATCCCCCAGTTCACTCCCAATGACTCCCAGTGACTCCCAGTTCACCCCCCAGTGACTCCCAGCAGCTCCCAGTTCACACCCCAGTAGCTCCCAGTTCACTCCCAGTGCCTCCCAGTGACTCCCAGTTCACCCCCCAGTGACTCCCAGCAGCTCCCAGTTCACCCCCAGTAGCTCCCAGTTCGCTCCCAGTGACTCCCAGTTCACCCCCAGTGACTCCCAGCAGCTCCCAGTTCACCCCCAGTAGCTCCCAGTTCACTCCCAGTGACTCCCAGTGACTCCCAGTTCACCCCCAGTGACTCCCAGCAGCTCCCAGTTCACCCCCAGTAGCTCCCAGTTCACTCCCAGTGACTCCCAGCAGCTCCCAGTTCACTCCCAGCGACTACCAGCAGCTCCCAGTTCACCCCCAGTGACTCCCAAGTAGCTCCCAGTTCACTCCCAGTTCACGCCCAGTGACTCCCAGTAGCTCCCAGTTCACTCCTAGTGACTCCCAGTTCACCCCCAGACCCCTCCCAGTATCCCCCAGAACCCTCCCAGTATCCCCCAGAACCCTCCCAGTATCCCCAAGTCCCTCCCAGTTCACCCCCAGTGACTCCCAGTTCACCCCCAGACCCCTCTCAGTATCCCCCAGTCCCTCCCAGTTCACCCCCAGTGACTCCCAGTTCACCCCCAGACCCCTCCCAGTATCCCCCAGTCCCTGCCAGTATCCCCAAGTCCCTCCCAGTTGACCCCCAGTGACTCCCAGTAGCTCCCAGTTCACTCCCAGTTCACCCCCAGACCCCTCCCAGTATCCCCCAAGTCCCTCCCAGTTCACCCCCAGTGACTCCCAGTTCACCCCCCAGACCCCTCCCAGTATCCCCCAGTCCCTCCCAGTTCACCCCCAGTCCCTCCCAGTTCACTCCCAGTGCCTCCCAGTTCACCCCAGTGACTCCCAGTTCTCCCCCAGACCCCTCCCAGTATCCCCCAGTCCCTGCCAGTATCCCTCCCAGTTCACCCCCAGTGCCTCCCAGTTCACCCCCCAGCGACTCCCAGTAGCTCCCAGTGTCTCCCAGTTCACCCCCAGTGACTCCCAGTATCCCCCAGGCCCCTCCCAGTTCACCCCCAGACCCCTCCCAGTATCCCCCAGTCCCCTCCCAGTTCACCCCCAGTGACTCCCAGTAGCTCCCAATGCCTCCCAGTTCACCCCCAGTGCCTCCCAGTTCACCCCCCCAGCGACTCTCAGTAGCTCCCAGTGACTCCCAGTTCACCCCCAGTGACTCCCAGTATCCCCCAGGCCCCTCCCAGTTCATCCCCAGACCCCTCCCAGTTCACCCCCAGACCCCTCCCAGCACCCCCCGGTCCCTCCCAGTCCCTCCCAGTTCACCCCCAGACCCCTCCCAGCACCCCCCGGTCCTCCAGCCCAGTCCCTCCCAGTGGCTCCCAGTGGCAGCGCTGGCTGCTGTTGCAGGGGGGCGGTTTGGGGGGCACCCGCCCGCGGCGGCGCCGACGTCAACATCCGGCACTCGGGGAGGGACGACACGTCACGCTACGACGAGAGGTGGGCTGGGGGGGCTTGGGGGCTTTGGGGGGCCTTGAGGTCTTTTGGGGGGCCTTGAGGGGCTTTTGGGGGGCCTTGAGGTCTTTTGGGGGGGCCTTGAGGGGCTTTGGGGGAGCTTTTGGGGGGCTTTGAGGTGCTTTGGGGGGCTTTTGGGGGCTTTGGGGGGCATCTGGGGGCTTTGAGGGGCTTTTGGGGGGCTTTGAGGTGCTTGGATGGGGCTTTGGAGGGGCTTTTGGGGGGCTTTGGGGGGGCTTTGAGGTGCTTTGGGGGAGCTTTTGGGGGGCTTTGAGGGGCTTTTTGGGGGGCTTTTGAGGGGCATCTGGGGGCTTTGGGGGGCATCTGGGGGCTTTGAGGGGCTTTTGGGGGGCCTTGAGGTGCTTGGACGGGGCTTTGGAGGGGCTTTGAGGGGCTTTTGAGGGGCTTTGGGGGGCATCTGGGGGCTTTGAGGGGCTTTGGGGGGGGCTTTGAGGTGCTTTGGGGGGGTCTTGAGAGGCTTTAGGGGGCCTTTGAGGTGCTTTGGGGGGCTTTGGGGGCTTTGAGGTGCTTTGGGAGGCTTTGAGGTGCTTTGGGGGGGTTTTTGGGGGCTTTGAGGTGCTTGGACGGGGCTTTGAGGGGCTTTGGGGGGGCTTTGAGGTGCTTTGGGGGGGCTTTGAGGTGCTTTGGGGGAGCTTTTTGGGGGGCTTTGAGGGGCTTTGGGGGAGCTTTGAGGGGCTTTTGAGGGGCTTTGGGGGGCATCTGGGGGCTTTGAGGGGCTTTGGGGGGCTTTGAGGTGCTTTGGGGGGGTCTTGAGAGGCTTTAGGGGGCCTTTGAGGTGCTTTGGGGGGGCTTTGGAGGGGCTTTTGGGGGGCTTTGAGGTGCTTTGGGGGAGCTTTTGGGGGGACTTGAGGGGCTTTAGGGGGCCTTTGAGGTGCTTTGGGGGGGCTTTGAGGGGCTTTGGGGGGCATCTGAGGGCTTTGAGGGGCTTTTTGGGGGGCTTTGGAGGGGCTTCGAGGGGGCTTTGGGGGGCTTTGAGGTGCTTTGGGGGGTTTTGGGGGGCTTTGAGGGGCTTTGGGGGGGCTGTGAGGTGCTTTGGGGGGGAGAAGCTTTTGGGGGGCTTTTGAGGTGCTTGGATGGGGCTTTGAGGGGCTTTGAGGGGCTTTTGGGGGGCCTTGAGGGGCTTTGGGGGGGCTTTGAGGTGCTTTGGGGGGCTTTGGGGGAGCTTTTGGGGGCTTTGAGGGGCTTTGGAGGGGCTTTAGGGGGCCTTTGAGGGGCTTTGGGGGAGCTTTTGGGGGGGCTTTGAGGGGCTTTGGGGGAGCTTTGAGGGGCTTTTGAGGGGCTTTGGGAGGCGTCTGGGGGCTTTGAGGGGCTTTGGGGGGGCTTTGAGGTGCTTTGGGGGGGTCTTGAGAGGCTTTAGGGGGCCTTTGAGGTGCTTTGGGGGAGCTTTTGGAGGGACTTGAGGGGCTTTGGGAGGCCTTTAGGTGCTTTGGGGGGTCCTTGAGAGGCTTTAGGGGGCCTTTGAGGTGCTTTGGGGGCTTTTGGGGGGCTTTGAGGTGCTTGGATGGGGCTTTTGGGGGGCTTTGAGGGGCTTTGGGGGGGCCTTGAGAGGCTTTAGGAGGCCTTTGAGGTGCTTTGGGGGGGCTTTGGGGGGCCTTGAGGGGGCTTTGGGGGAGCTTTTGGGGGCTTTGAGGGGCTTTGGAGGGGCTTTAGGGGGCCTTTGAGGTGCTTTGGGGGAGCTTTTGGGGGGCTTTGAGGGGCTTTGGGGGAGCTTTGAGGGGCTTTTGAGGGGCTTTGGGGGAGCTTTGAGGGGCTTTTGAGGGGCTTTGGGAGGCGTCTGGGGGCTTTGAGGGGCTTTTGGGGGGCTTTGAGGTGCTTGGACGGGGCTTTGGGGGGGCCTTGAGAGGCTTTAGGAGGCCTTTGAGGTGCTTTGGGGGGGCTTTTGGGGGGCCTTGAGGGGCTTTGGGGGGAGCTTTTGGGGGCTTTGAGGGGCTTTGGAGGGGCTTTAGGGGGCCTTTGAGGTGCTTTGGGGGGAGCTTTTGGGGGGCTTTGAGGGGCTTTGGGGGAGCTTTGAGGGGCTTTTGAGGGGCTTTGGGGGAGCTTTGAGGGGCATTTGAGGGGCTTTGGGAGGCGTCTGGGGGCTTTTGAGGGGCTTTTGGGGGGCTTTGAGGTGCTTGGACGGGGCTTTTGGGGGGCCGTGAGGGGCTTTGGGGGCCTTTGAGGTGCTTTGGGGGGCTTTGGGGGCTTTGGGGGGCTTTGAGGTGCTTGGACGGGGCTTTGGAGGGGCTTTTGGGGGGCTTTGAGGGGCTTTGAGGTGCTTTGGGGGGCTTTGAGGTGCTTTGGGGGGCTTTTGGGGGGCTTTGGGGGGCATCTGGGGGCTTTGAGGGGCTTTTGGGGGGACTTTGAGGTTCTTTGGGGGAGCTTTGGGGGGGCTTTGAGGGGCTTTGGAGAACTTTGGGGGGGCTTTTGGGGGGCTTTGAGGTGCTTTGAGGGGCTTTGGGGGGCTTTGGGGGAGCTTTTGGGGGCTTTGAGGTGCTTTGGGGGGGCTTTGAGGGGCTTTTGGGGGGCTTTGAGGTGCTTGGACGGGGGCTTTGGGGGCTTTGAGGTGTTTTGGGAGGCTTTGAGGTGCTTTGGGGGGGTTTTTGGGGGCTTTGAGGTGCTTGGACGGGGCTTTGAGGGGCTTTGGGGGGGCTTTGAGGTGCTTTGGGGGAGCTTTTGGGGGGCTTTGGGGGGGCTTTGAGGTGCTTTGGGGGGCCTTGAGGGGCTTTTGGGGGCTTTGAGGGCTTTGGGGGGGCTTTGAGGGGCTTTGGGGGGCAATCTGAGGGCTTTTGAGGGGCTTTTGGGGGGCTTTGGAGGGGCTTTGAGGGGGCTTTTGGGGGGCTTTGAGGTGCTTTGGGGGGTTTTGGGGGGCTTTGAGGGGCTTTGGGGGGGCTGTGAGGTGCTTTGGGGGAGCTTTTGGGGGGCTTTGAGGTGCTTGGACGGGGCTTTGAGGGGCTTTGAGGGGCTTTTGGGGGGCCTTGAGGGGCTTTGGGGGGGCTTTGAGGTGCTTTGGGGGGCTTTGGGGGAGCTTTTGGGGGCTTTGAGGGGCTTTGGAGGGGCTTTAGGGGGCCTTTGAGGTGCTTTGGGGGAGCTTTTGGGGGGCTTTGAGGTGCTTTGGGGGAGCTTTGAGGGGCTTTTGAGGGGCTTTGGGAGGCGTCTGGGGGCTTTGAGGGGCTTTGGGGGGGCTTTGAGGTGCTTTGGGGGGGTCTTGAGAGGCTTTAGGGGGCCTTTGAGGTGCTTTGGGGGAGCTTTTGGGGGGACTTGAGGGGCTTTGGGAGGCCTTTAGGTGCTTTGGGGGGTCCTTGAGAGGCTTTAGGGGGCCTTTGAGGTGCTTTGGGGGCTTTGGGGGGCTTTGAGGTGCTTGGATGGGGCTTTTGGGGGGCTTTGAGGGGCTTTAGGGGGCCTTTGAGGTGCTTTGGGGGGGCTTTGAGGTGCTTTGGGGGGCTTTGAGGGGCTTTTGAGGGGCTTTGGGGGGCGTCTGGGGGCTTTGAGGGGCTTTTGGGAGGCTTTGGAGGGACTTTGAGGGGCTTTTGGGGGGCTTTGAGGTGCTTGGACGGGGCTTTTGGGGGGCTTTGAGGGGCTTTTGGAGGGCTTTGGGGGGCATCTGGGGGCTTTGAGGGGCTTTTGGGGGGCTTTGGAGGGGCTTTGAGGGACTTTGGGGGGGCTTTGAGGTGCTTTGGGGGGCTTTGGGGGGCATCTGGGGGCTTTGAGGGACTTTTGGGGGACTTTGAGATGCTTGGACAGGGCTTTAGGGGGGCTTTGAGGGGCTTTAGGGGGCCTTTGAGGTGCTTTGGGGGGGCTTTGAGGGCTTTGGGGGGCATCTGAGGGCTTTGAGGAGCTTTTGGGGGGCTTTGAGGTGCTTGGATGGGGCTTTGAGGGGCTTTTGAGGGGCTTTTGGGGGCTTTGGGGGGCATCTGAGGGCTTTGAGGGGCTTTGGGGGAGCTTTTGGGGGCTTTGAGGGACTTTGGGGGGGCTTTGAGGTGCTTTGGGGGGCTTTGGGGGCTTTGGGGGGCATCTGGGGGCTTTGAGGGGCTTTTGGGGGGCTTTGGAGGGGCTTTGAGGGGGCTTTGGGGGGCTTTGAGGTGCTTTGGGGGAGCTTTGGGGGGGCTTTGAGGTGCTTTGGGGGCTTTTGGGGGCCTTTGAGGTGCTTTGGGGGGCCTTTGGAGGGGCTTTAGGGGGCATCTGAGGGGCTTTGAGGGGCTTTGGAGGTGCTTTGAGGTGCTTTGGGGGAGCTTTGAGGGGCTTTTGAGGGGCTTTGGGAGGCATCTGGGGGCTTTGAGGGGCTTTTGGGGAGCTTTTGGGGGGCCTTGAGGGGCTTTGGGAGGACGTGAGGTGCTTTGGGGGGTCCTTGAGAGGCTTTAGGGGGCCTTTGAGGTGCTTTGGGGGGGCTTTGAGGTGCTTTGGGGGGCTTTGGGGGGCATCTGGGGGCTTTGAGGGACTTTTGGGGGACTTTGAGATGCTTGGACAGGGCTTTAGGGGGGCTTTGAGGGGCTTTAGGGGGCCTTTGAGGTGCTTTGGGGGGGCTTTGAGGGCTTTGGGGGGCATCTGAGGGCTTTGAGGAGCTTTTGGGGGGCTTTGAGGTGCTTGGATGGGGCTTTGAGGGGCTTTTGAGGGGCTTTTGGGGGCTTTGGGGGGCATCTGAGGGCTTTGAGGGGCTTTGGGGGAGCTTTTGGGGGCTTTGAGGGACTTTGGGGGGGCTTTGAGGTGCTTTGGGGGGCTTTGGGGGCTTTGGGGGGCATCTGGGGGCTTTGAGGGGCTTTTGGGGGGCTTTGAGGTGCTTGGACGGGGCTTTGGAGGGGCTTTTGGGGGACTTTGAGGGGCTCTTGGGGGCTTTTGAGGGGCTTTTGGGGGCCTTTGAGGTGCTTTGGGGGGCTTTGGGGGCTATTGGGGGCATCTGGGGGCTTTGAGGGGCTTTTGAGGGGCTTTGGGGGGGCTTTGAGGGGCTTTGGAGGGGCCTTGAGGGGCTTTGGGGGGGCTTTGAGGGGCTTTGGGGGGGCTTTGGGGGAGCTTTTGGGGAGCTTTGGGGGGCTTTGAGGTGCTTGGACAGGGCTTTGGGGGGGCTTTTGGGGGGCTTTGGGGGGGCTTTGAGGTGCTTTGGGGGAGCTTTTGGGGGGCTTTGAGGGGCTTTTGGGGGGCTTTGAGGGGCGTCTGGGGGCTTTGGGGGGCGTCTGGGGGCTTTGAGGGGCTTTTGGGGGGCTTTCAGGTGCTTGGACGGGGCTTTTGGGGGGCTTTTGGGGGGCTTTGGGGGGCGTCTGGGGGCTTTGGAGGGGCTTTGAGGGGCTTTGGGGGGCATCTGGGGGCTTTGAGGGGCTTTTGGGGGACTTTGAGGGGCTTTGGGGTGCTTTGGGGGGCTTTGGGGGCTTTGGGGGGCATCTGGGGCTTTGAGGTGCTTTGGGGGGGCTTTGAGGTGCTTTGGGGGCTTTTGAGGGGCTTTTGGGGGCCTTTGAGGTGCTTTGGGGGGCTTTGGGGGCTATTGGGGGCATCTGGGGGCTTTGAGGGGCTTTTGGGGGGCTTTGAGGTGCTTTGGGGGAGCTTTTGGGGGGCCTTGAGGGGCTTTGGGAGGCCTTTAGGTGCTTTGGGGGGTCCTTGAGAGGCTTAGGGGGCCTTTGAGATGCTTTGGGGGAGCTTTGGGGGCTTTTGGGGGCTTTGAGGGGCTTTTGGGGGGCTTTGAGGTGCTTGGATGGGGCTTTTGGGGGCTTTGAGGGGCTTTGGGGGGCTTTGGGGGGCATCTGGGGCCTTTGAGGTGCTTTGGGGGGCTTTGAGGTGCTTTGGGGGGCTTTTGGGGGGCTTTGGGGGGCATCTGGGGGCTTTGAGGGGCTTTTGGGGGGCTTTGAGGGGCTTTTGGGGGGCTTTGAGGTGCTTTGGGGTGGCCTTGAGGGGCTTTGGGGTGCTTTGGGGGGCTTTGAGGTGCTTTGGGGGGACTTTGGGGGAGCTTTTGGGGGCTTTGAGCGGCTTTGGGGGCGCTTTGAGGTGCTGTGGGGGGGCTTTGAGAGGCTTTGGGGGCTTTGGGGGGCATCTGGGGGCTTTGAGGGGCTTTTGGGGGACTTTGAGGTGCTTGGACGGGGCTTTTGGGGGCTTTGAGGGGCTTTTGGGGGCTTCAGGGGGCTTTGGGGGAGCCTTGAGGTGCTTTTTGGGGGGGCCTTGAGGTGCTTTTTGGGGGGGCTTTGGGGGGCTTTGAGGGGCTTTGAGGGGCTTTGGGGGGTTTTGAGGGGCTTTTGGGGGCTTTGGGGGGCGTCTGGGGGCCTTGAGGTGCTTTGGGGGCTTTGAGGTGCTTTGGGGGGGCTTTGGGGGGTCTTGGGGGGGTGCTGGAGCCTCCCACACAATGGGACCCCCCCCGTGTCACCTCTGGGACCCCAAAATCAGCTCAGGGACCCCCCTTATCACCTCTGGGACCCCCAGATCAGCTCGGGGACCCCTTGAGTCACCTTTGGGGACCCCAAATGAGCTCAGAGACCCCTCATGTCATGTCTGGGACCCCGAAATCAGCTCAGGGACCCTTTGAGCCACCTTTGGGACCCCCAAATGAGCTCAGAGACCCCCCATGTCACCTCTGGGACCCCCAGATCAGTCTCAGGGACCCCTTGAGTCACCTCTGGGACCCCCAGATCAGTCTCAGGGACCCCTTGAGTCACCTCTGGGACCCCCAGATCAGCTCAGGGACCCCTTGAGCCACCTTTGGGACCCCCAAATGAGCTCAGAGACCCCTCATGTCACCTCTGGGACCCCGAAATCAGCTCAGGGACCCCTTGAATGACCTCTGGGACCCCCAGATCAGCTCAGGGACCCCTTGAGTCACCTCTGGGACCCCCAAATGAGCTCAGAGACCCCTCATGTCACGTCTGGGACCCCGAAATCAGCTCAGGGACCCCCCCAAGTCCCCTTTGGGACCCCCAGATCCCCTCAGAGACCCCCCATGTCCCCTCAGAGACCCCCCCCATGTCCCCTTTGGGACCCCCAAATGAGCTCAGAGACCCCCCATATCCCCTCTGGGACCCCCAGATCAGCTCAGGGACCCCTTGAGTCACCCTTGGGACCCCCAGATCAGCTCTGGGACCCCCCAAGTCCCCTCTGGGACCCCCAGATCAACTCAGGGACCCCTTGAGTCACCTTTGGGACCCCCAAATGAGCTCAGAGACCCCCCCCATGTCCCCTCTGGGACCCCCAGATCAGCTCAGAGACCCCCCTTATCACCTCTGGGACCCCCAGATCAGCTCGGGGACCCCTTGAGTCACCTTTGGGACCCCCAAATGAGCTCAGAGACCCCTCATGTCACCTCTGGGACCCCGAAATCAGCTCAGGGACCCCCCCAAGTCCCCTTTGGGACCCCCAGATCCCCTCAGAGACCCCCCATGTCCCCTCAGAGACCCCCCCCATGTCCCCTTTGGGACCCCCAAATGAGCTCAGAGACCCCCCCATATCCCCTCTGGGACCCCCAGATCAGCTCAGGGACCCCTTGAGTCACCCTTGGGACCCCCAGATCAGCTCTGGGACCCCCCAAGTCCCCTCTGGGACCCCCAGATCAACTCAGGGACCCCTTGAGTCACCTTTGGGACCCCCAAATGAGCTCAGAGACCCCCCCCATGTCCCCTCTGGGACCCCCAGATCAGCTCAGAGACCCCCCCAAGTCCCCTCTGGGACCCCCAGATCCCCTCAGAGCCCCCCCATGTCCCCTCTGGGACCCCCAGATCCCCTCAGAGCCCCCCCATGTCCCCCTCTGGGACCCCCAGATCAGCTCCGGGACCCCCCCAAGTCCCCTCTGGGACCCCCAGATCCCCTCAGAGCCCCCCCATGTCCCCTCTGGGACCCCCAGATCAGCTCCGGGACCCCCCCAAGTCCCCTTTGGGACCCCCCTGAGCCACCTTTGGGACCCCCCCCAGGTCCCCTTTGGGACCCCCCGATCCTCTCGGGGACCCCTCCCCGTGCCTCCTGCCCCGTCCTGACCCGCCGTGTTGGGGGTCCCGCCCCTCGTGTCCCCCCCCCCCCCAGGGACCGCGAGCGCGAGCGGGAGCGCGAGCGCCGGGACCGATCCCGCGAGCGCGATCGTCGCCGATCGCGATCTCGGGACCGTCGGCGCCGAACCCGGAGCCGGGAAAAAGACGAAAGAGACCGAAAACGGGGCGGGAGCCGCGAGAGGAGCAAAGAGCGCGATCGCAAACGCCGCAGCCGCTCTCGCGAGCGCAAACGCGATCGCGACAGGGATCGCGACAAGAAGGACGAAGGACCCGATCCCCTGGAAGCCACCGACGATATCGGGGGAGCGGGAGGGGGACCGATGGATCCGGGACCCCCCGACGGGTCGGGATCCAAAGGGGACGGGGGAGGGGAGGAGAAGAGTCGCGACAGAGAGCGCGACAGGCGCCGGAGTCACCGCGAGAGGGAGCGGCGGCGCGACAGGGAGCGCGATCGCGATCGGGAGCGGGAGCACAAGCGCGAGCGGGACAGGAGGGGGGGGCGGCGCGGGAGGGGACGAGCGGGGGGGCGGCGGCGGCGAGTCGGGGGTCGCGACAGAACTCGGGGACCCCTCTGCGGAGCTTTTCATGTCGCCCGAGGGGCTCCCGGGCAGCGACGGCTACTTGGGGGGCGAGAACGGCTACATGATGGAGCCCCCCCTGGAGTGAGCCCCCAAAACCGGCCCCACACCCCCCCCCCAAAAAAACCCCGCCCGGGATGTTTTATGGTTCTTGGCAATAAAACTTTAACGAAAGAGGCGTTTTGGGGGTACAGGAGGGGACCCCCAAAGCGGGGGGGGGGGGGCAGCGATTTGGGGGTGCAAAGGACACCCAAAATTGGGGGGGAGGGGGCAGCGCTTTTGGGCTCCGAATTGGGGGGGGGCAGCAATTTAGGGGTACAAAGAACCCCCAAATTGGGGGGAGGGGAGAATAGATTTGGGCTCCAAATTGGGGGGGGGGGGGGGCAGCAATTTGGGGGTGCAAAGAATCCCCAAAATTAGGGGGAAGGGGCAGCACTTTTAGGCTCCAAATTGGGGGAGGGCAACACTTTAGGGGACCAAAGAACCCCCCAAATTGGGGGGAGGGGGCAACAGTTTTGGGCTCCAAATTGGGGGGGGGCAACACTTTAGGGGTACAAAGAATCCCCCAAATTAGAGGGGAGGGGGCACACATCAAGTCCCTCTAAATTGGGGGGGGGTGCAACACTTTGGGGGTGCAAAGAACCCCCAAATTGGGGGGAGGGGGCAGCACTTTTGGGCTCCAAATTGGGGGGGGGGCAGCAATTTAGGGGAGCAAAGAACCCCCAAAATTGGGGGGAGGGGGCACACATCAAGTCCCTCTAAATTGGGGAGGGGAGTGCAACACTTTGGGGGAGCAAAGAACCCCCAAAATTGGGGGGAGGGGGCAACAGTTTTGGGCTCCAAATTGGGGGGGGGAAGAAACAGTTTAGGGGTCCAGAGCCCCCCCAAATTAGAGGGGAGGGGGCACATAAAGTCCCTCTAAATTGGGGGGGGAGGGGAACACTTTAGGGGTACAAAGCCCCCCCAAATTGAGAGGGGGGGGCAACAGATTTGGGCTCCAAATTTGGGGGGGAGGGGAACACTTTTAGGGGCTCAAAACCCCCCCAAATTGAGGGGAGGGGGCAACAGATTTGGGCTCCAAATTTGGGGGGGGAGGGGAAGCACATTTGGGGGTTCAAAGCCCCCCCAAATTGAGGGGAGGGGGCAACAGTCTTGGGATCCAAATTTGGGGGGGAGGGGAAGCACATTTGGGGGCCCAAAGCCCCCCCAAATTGAGGGCAGGGGGCAAATTGGGGGAGGGGAAACACTTTAGGGGTCCAGAGCCCCCCCAAATTGAGGGGAGGGGGTGCAAAAGTTTAGGGCTTCAAATTGGGGGGGGAGGGATCAGTTTAGGGGTCCAAAGCCCCCCCAAATTAGAGGGGAGGGGGCACATAAAGTCCCTCTAAATTGGGGGGGGAGGGGAACACTTTAGGGGTACAAAGAACCCCCAAATTGAGGGGAGGGGGCAACAGTTTTGGGCTCCAAATTGGGGAGGGGGCAACATTTTAGGGGTACAAAGAACCCCTAAAATTGGGGGGAGGGGGCAGACATCAAGTCGCTCTAAATTGGGGGGGGTGCAACACTTTTGGGCTCCAAATTGGGGAGGGGGCAACATTTTAGGGGTACAAAAAAACCCCCAAATTAGAGGGGAGGGGGCACATCAAGTCCCTCTAAATTGGGGGGGGAGGGGAACACTTTTAGGGGCTCAAAGCCCCCCCAAATTGAGGGGAGGGGGCAACAGACTTGGGCTCCAAATTTGGGGGGGAAGAAACAGTTTAGGGGTCCAGAGCCCCCCCAAATTGAGGGGAGGGGGCACATAAAGTCCCTCTAAATTGGGGGGGGAGGGGAACACTTTTGGGGTACAAAGCCCCCCCAAATTGAGGGGAGGGGGGAATAGATTTGGGCACCAAATTGGGGGGGGGAGAGGAAGTATATTTGGGGGCCCAAAGTCCCCCCTCCCCTCAATTTGGGGGGGCTCTGGACCCCTAAACTGTTTTCCTCCCCCAATTTGCCCCCTGACCTCAATTTGGGGGGGCTTTGGACACCTAAAAGTGTTCCCCTCCCCCCCCCAATTTAGAGGGACTTTATGTGCCCCCTCACCTCTAATTTGGGGGGCTTTGGACCCCTAAACTGTCCCCCCACCCCCCCAATTTGAAGCCCTAAACTTTTGCACCCCCTCCCCTCAATTTGGGGGGGCTCTGGACCCCTAAAGTGTTTCCCCTCCCCCAATTTGCCCCCTGCCCTCAATTTGGGGGGGCTTTGGGCCCCCAAATGTGCTTCCCCTCCCCCCCAAATTTGGAGCCCAAAACTGTTGCCCCCTGCCCTCAATTTGGGGGGGCTTTGAACCCCTAAAAGTGTTCCCCTCCCCCCCAAATTTGGAGCCCAAATCTGTTGCCCCCCCCCTCTCAATTTGGGGGGGCTTTGTACCCCTAAAGTGTTCCCCTCCCCCCCCAATTTAGAGGGACTCTATGTGCCCCCTCCCCCTCAATTTGGGGGGGGCTTTGGACCCCTAAACTGTTTCTTCCCCCCCCAATTTGGAGCACAAAACTGTTGCACACCCTCTCCCCTCAATTTGGGGGGGCTCTGGACCCCTAAAGTGTTTCCCCTCCCCCAATTTGCCCCCTGCCCTCAATTTGGGGGGGCTTTGGGCCCCCAAATGTGCTTCCCCTCCCCCCCAAATTTGGAGCCCAAGTCTGTTGCCCCCCTCCCCTCAATTTGGGGGGGCTTTGAACCCCTAAAAGTGTTCCCCTCCCCCCCCCAATTTAGGGGGTCTTTATGTGCCCCCTCCCCTCTAATTTGGGGGGGCTCTGGACCCCTAAACTGTCCCCCCACCCCCCCAATTTGGAGCCAAAACTGTTGCACCCCCTCCCCTCAATTTGGGGGGGCTTTGGACCCCTAAACTGTTTCCCCTCCCCCAATTTGCCCCCCCCCTCAATTTGGGGGGGCTTTGGGCCCCCAAATGTGCTTCCCCTCCCCCCCAAATTTGGAGCCCAAGTCTGTTGCCCCCTCCCCTCAATTTGGGGGGGCTTTGAGCCCCTAAAAGTGTTCCCCTCCCCCCCCCAATTTAGAGGGACTCTATATGCCCCCTCCCCTCTAATTTGGGGGGCTTTGGACCCCTAAACTGTCCCCCCACCCCCCAATTTGGAGCCCAAAACTGTTGCACCCCCTCCCCTCAATTTGGGGGGGCTCTGGACCCCTAAAGTGTTTCCCCCTCCCCCAATTTGCCCCCTGCCCTCAATTTGGGGGGGCTTTGGGCCCCCAAATCTGCTTCCCCTCCCCCCAAATTTGGAGCCCAAATCTGTTGCCCCCTCCCCTCAATTTGGGGGGGCTTTGAACCCCTAAAAGTGTTCCCCTCCCCCCCAAATTTAGAGGGACTTTATGTGCCCCCTCCCCTCAATTTGGGGGGGCTCTGGACCCCTAAAACTATTTCTTCCCCCCCAATTTGGAGCCCAAAGCTGTTGCACCCCCTCCCCTCAATTTGGGGGGCTCTGGACCCCTAAAGTGTTTCCCCTCCCCCAATTTGCCCCCTGCCCTCAATTTGGGGGGGCTTTGGGCCCCCAAATGTGCTTCCCCTCCCCCCCAAATTTGGAGCCAAAGTCTGTTGACCCCCCCCCCCTCAATTTGGGGGGCTTTGAGCCCCTAAAAGTGTTCCCCTCCCCCCCCAATTTAGAGGGGCTTTATGTGCCCCCTCCCCTCTAATTTGGGGGGGCTTTGAACCCCTAAACTGATCCCTCCCCCCCCAATTTGGAGCCCAAAACTGTTGCATCCCCTCCCCTCAATTTGGGGGGGCTCTGGACCCCTAAAGTGTTTCCCCCTCCCAATTTGCCCCCTCCCCTCAATTTGGGGGGGCTTTGAGTCCCTAAAAGTGTTCCCCTCCCCCCCAATTTAGGGGGTCTTTATGTGCCCCCTCCCCTCTAATTTGGGGGGGCTTTGAACCCCTAAACTGTTTCTCCCCCCCCCCAATTTGGAGCCCTAAACTGTTGCACCCCCTCCCCTCAATTTGGGGGCGCTCTGGACCCCTAAAGTGTTTCCCCTCCCCCAATTTGCCCCCTGCCCTCAATTTGGGGGCGCTCTGGACCCCTAAACTGTTTCTCCCCCCCCCCAATTTGGAGCCCAAATCTGTTGCACCCCCTCCCCTCAATTTGGGGGGGCTCTGGACCCCTAAAGTGTTTCCCCTCCCCCAATTTGCCCCCTGCCCTCAATTTGGGGGGGCTTTGGGCCCCCAAATGTGCTTCCCCTCCCCCCCAAATTTGGAGCCCAAATCTATTCCCCCCTCCCCTCAATTTGGGGGGGCTTTGTACCCCAAAAGTGTTCCCCTCCCCCCCCAATTTAGAAGGACTCTATGTGCCCCCTCCCCTCAATTTGGGGGGGCTTTGGACCCCTAAAACTGTTTCTTCCCCCCCCCCAATTTGGAGCCCAAAACTGTTGCCCCCCCTCCCCTCAATTTGGGGGGGCTCTGGACCCCTAAAGTGTTTCCCCTCCCCCAATTTGCCCCCTGCCCTCAATTTGGGGGGGCTTTGGACCCCTAAATTGTCCCCCCACACCCCCAATTTGGAGCCCAAATCTATTCCCTCCTCCCCTCAATTTGGGGGGGCTTTGTACCCCAAAAGTGTTCCCCTCCCCCCCCCCAATTTAGAGGGACTCTATGTGACCCCTCCCCTCTAATTTGGGGGGGCTCTGGATCCCTAAACTATTCCCCCCCCCAATTTGAACCCCAAAACCTTTGCCCCCCCCCAAATTTGGGGGGAGGGGGGGTCTTTGTACCCCACCTTTATCACCAGCCCCCCCCCCCCTTTTGGGGCTCTTCACCCCTCCCCCATCCCCATCCGATTTTAGGGGGGGGGGGGCGCTTCCATCGTGCCCCCCCCCCATGATGACGATGATGACGATGATGATGATGATGATGATGAAGGGGGGGGGCGCATGCGCGTGCCGTGGGGTGGGGGGGGCCCCAAGATGGCAGCGCTGAGCGGGGACCCGCTGGGTTTGGAGCGCGGTAAATTTGGGGTGCGGGGGGGGGGGGGGGTTGTATTTTGGGGGGGGGGGGGTCGTGGGATTTGGGGAGGGGGCGTTTGGGATGGGGGGGGGAGGGATGTGATGGGGGGGGGGCTGTGTAATGGGACTGGGGGGGGGGTGAAACCATGTCGGGAGCCCCCCCAAAATTAACAGTGAGACCTCCCCCACCCCCCAAATATCGAGGACCCCCCCCCCAATATTAGGGACCCCCCCCTCAAGTATTGGGGTGCCCCCCCCCCCAGACGTGGAGAGGATGATGGAGGGGGATGGGGGGTGGTTTTTGGGGGGTGGGGGACCATGTCGGGACCCCCTCCAATTAACCAGAGACCCCCCCAATTATAGGGGACCCCCCTAATTATTGGGGACCCCCCCCAATTATCGGGGACCCCCCTAATTATCGGGGACCCCCCCAATTATTAGGGGACCCCCCCTCCCCTAGATGATGCTCGTGCCATGGAGCTGACCAGGGGATGGTTTTAGGGGGTCAAACTATGTCGGGACCCCCCCTAATTAACCAGAGACCCCTCCCCAATTATCGGGGACCCTCCTTAATTATCGGGGACCCCCCTAATTAACCAGGGACACCCCCAAATGTAGGGGACCCCCCTCCCCTAGATGATGCTCGTGCCATGGGGAGCTGACCAGGGGGATGGTTTTAGGGGGTCAAACCATGTCGGGACCCCCCTAATTAACCAGAGATCCCCCCCTAATTATCGGGGACCCCCCTTAATTATCGGGGACCCCCCTAATTAATGAGGAACCCCCCTAATTACGAGGGACACCCCCAAATATAGGGGACCCCCCTCCCCTAGATGATGCTCGTGCCATGGAGCTGACCAGGGGATGGTTTTAGGGGGTCAAACCATGTCGGGACCCCCCTCAATTAACCAGAGACCCCTCCCCAATTATCGGGGACCCCCTTTAATTATTGGGGACCCTCCTAATTAATGGGGAACCCCCCTAATTAACCAGTGACACCCCCAAATGTAGGGGACCCCTCTCCCCTAGATGATGCTCGTGCCATGGAGCTGACCAGGGGGATGGTTTTAGGGGGTCAAACCATGTCGGGACCCCCCCTAATTAACCAGAGACCCCCCTCCAATTATCGGGGACCCCCCTAATTAATGGGGACCCCCCCCTAATTATCGGGGTCCTCCCCCAGACGTGTCCAGGGCCGTGGAGCTGCTGGAGCGGCTGCAGCGCAGCGGGGAGCTGCCCCCCCAGAAGCTGCAGGCGCTGCAGAGGGTCCTACAGAGCAAGTTCTGCTGCGCCATCCGTGAGGTGACCCCCCCCCCGGGACTAATTACCCCCCCCCCGGCCTTAATTACCCTTAATTGCCCCCCTCAGGCTCTTAATTGCCCCCCTTGTGGCTTTAATTGCCCCCCTGTGGCCTTAATTGCCCCCCTGGACCCTCAATGTCCTCATTAAACACCAACGATTCCTCCCCAGACCATCAGGCTCAGTCCCCCCCTTGCACCCCTAATTGCCCCCCCAGGACCTTAATTGCCCCCCCAGACTCTTAATTGCCCCCCCAGGCTCTTAATTGCCCCCCTTGTGGCTTTAATTGCCCCTCCAGGGCCTTAATTGCCCCCTGGACCCTCAATGTCCTCATTAAACACCAACGATTCCCCTCCAGACCATTGGGTTCAATCCCCTCCCTCACCTCTTAATTGCCCCCCCAAGGCCCTTAATTGCCCCCCCAGCCTCTTAATTGCCCCCCTTGTGGCTTTAATTGCCCCCTCAGGGCCTAAATTGCCCCCCTGGACCCTCAATGTCCCCATCAAACACCAACGATTCCCCTCCAGACCATTGGGTTCAATCCCCTCCCTCACCTCTTAATTGCCCCCCCCAGGCCTTTAATTGCCCCCCCAGACTCTTAATTGCCCCCCCAGGCTCTTAATTGCCCCCCTTGTGGCTTTAATTGCCCCTCCAGGGCTTTAATTGCCCACCTGGACCCTCAATGTCCTCATTAAACACCAACGATTCCCCTCCAGACCATTGGGTTCAATCCCCTCCCTCACCTCTTAATTGCCCCCCAAGGCCCTTAATTGCCCCCCCAGCCTCTTAATTGCCCCCCTTGTGGCTTTAATTGCCCCTCCAGGGCCTTAATTGCCCCCCTGGACCCTCAATGTCCTCATTAAACACCAACGATTCCCCTCCAGACCATTGGGTTCAATCCCCTCCCTCACCTCTTAATTGCCCCCCCAGGCCTTTAATTGCCCCCTCAGACTCCTAATTGCCCCCCCAGACTCTTAATTGGCCCTCTTGTGGCTTTAATTGCCCCCCAGACTCCTAATTGCCCCCCCAGACTCTTAATTGCCCCCCTTGTGGCTTTAATTGCCCCCCAGACTCCTAATTGCCCCCCTGGACCCTCAATGTCCCCATCAAACACCAACGATTCCCCTCCAGACCATCAGGTTCAGTCCCATTCTTGCATCCCTAATTGCCCCCAGGACCTTAATTGCCCCCCCAGACTCCTAATTGCCCCCCAGACTCTTAATTGCCCCCCCTGTGGCTTTAATTGCCCCCCTGGGGCCTTAATTGCCCCCCTGGACCCTCAATGTCCTCATTAAACACCAACGATTCCCCTTCAGACCATTGGGTTCAATCCCCTCCCTCACCTCTTAATTGCCCCCCCAGGACCTTAATTGCCCCCCCAGACTCTCAATTGCCCCCCCAGGCTCTTAATTGCCCCCCTTGTGGCTTTAATTGCCCCCCAGACTCCTAATTGCCCCCCAGACCCTCAATGTCCTCATTAAACACCAACGATTCCCCCCAGACCATTGGGTTCAATCCCCTCCCTCACCTCTTAATTGCCCCCCAGGCTCTTAATTGCCCCCCCAGACTTCTAATTGCCCCCCCAGGCTCTTAATTGCCCCCCTGTGGCTTTAATTGCCCCCCCAGGGCCTAAATTGCCCACCTGGACCCTCAATGTCCTCATTAAACACCAACGATTCCCCTCCAGACCATTGGGTTCAATCCCCTCCCTCACCTCTTAATTGCCCCCCCAGGCTCTTAATTGCCCCCCCAGACTCCTAATTGCCCCCCCAGGACCTTAATTGCCCCCCTGGACTCCTAATTGCCCCCCCAGGCTCTTAATTGCCCCCCTTGTGGCTTTAATTGCCCCCCTGTAGCCTTAATTGCCCCCCTGGACCCTCAATGTCCCCCTCAAACACCAACGATTCCCCTCCAGACCATCAGGTTCAGTCCCATTCTTGCATCCCTAATTGCCCCCCAGGACCTTAATTGCCCCCCAGACTCTTAATTGCCCCCCTTGTGGCTTTAATTGCCCCCAGGGCCTGAATTGCCCACCTGGACCCTCAATGTCCACATCAAACACCAACGATTCCCCTCCAGACCATTGGGTTCAATCCCCTCCCTCACCTCTTAATTGCCCCCCCAGACTCCTAATTGCCCCCTCAGGCTCTTAATTGCCCCCTCTGTGGCTTTAATTGCCCCCCTGGACCCTTAATTGCCCCCTTGGACCCTTAATTGTCCCCCTGCACCCATAATTGCCCCCCTGCACCCCTAATTGCCCCCCTGTACCCCTAATTGTCCCCTTTGGCCCCTAATTGCCCCCCAGCACCCTTAGTTGCATCCCTAATTACCCCTTGGAGCCTTAATCACCCCCCTGCACCCCTAATTGCCCCCCATGAACCCCTAATTGCCCCCCTGCACTCCTAATCACCCCCCTGCACTCCTAATTGCCCCCCTGCACCCCTAATTGCCCCCAGCATCTTTAATCACCACCCTGCACCCCAATTGCCCCCCTTGAACCCCTAATTGCCCCCCTGCACCCTCAATCACCCTCCTGCACCCCTAATTGCCCCCCTTTGACCTTTAATTGCCCCTCTACACACCTAATTGCTCCCCCTTTGACCCTTAATTGCCCCCTGCACCCCTAATTGCCCACCAGCACCCTTAATTGCACCCCTAATTACCCCCTGCACCCTTAATCACCCCCCTGCACCCCTAATTGCCCCTCTTTGACCCTTAATTGCCTCCCAGCACCCCTAATTGCCCCCAGCGTCCGTAATCACGACCCTGCACCCCTAATTGCCCCCCTGCACCCCTAATTGCCCCCCTTGAACCCCTAATTGCCCCCAGCATCCTTAATCACCACCCTGTACCCCTAATTGCCCCCTTGAACCCCTAATTGCCCCCCTGCACCCCTAATTGCCCCCCTTTGACCCTTAATTGCCCCCCAGCACCCCTAATTGCCCCCAGCATCCTTAATCACCACCCTGCACCCCTAATTGCCCCCCTGCACCCCTAATTGCCCCCCAACACCCCTAATTGCCCCCCTGCACCCCTAATTGCCCCCCAGCACCCCTAATTGCCCCCCTTGAACCCCTAATTGCCCCCTTGGACCCTTAATTACCCCCCTGCATCCCTAATTGCCCCCCTTCAACCCCTAATTGCCCCCCATTGACCCTTAATTGCCCCCCAGCACCTCTAATTGCCCCCCAGAGTCCTTAATTACCCCATGCACCCCTAATTGCCCCCTTTGAACCCCTAATTGCCCCCCTGCACTCCGAATCACCCCCCTGCACCCCTAATTGCCCCCCTTGACCCTTAATTGCCCCCCAACATCCCTAATTGCCCCCCTGCACTCCTAATCACCCCCCTGCACCCCTAATTGCCCCCCTTGGACCCTTAATTACCCCCCAACACCCCTAATTGCCCCCCTTGGACCCCTAATTGCCCCCTGCACCCCTAATTGCCCCCTTGGACCCTTAATCACCCCCCTGCACACCTAATTGCCCCCCTTCAACCCCTAATTGCCCCCCCTTGGACCCTTAATCACCCCCCAGCACCCCTAATTGCCCCCTGCACCCCTACTTGCCCCCCAACACCCCTAATTGCCCCCCTGCACTCCTAATCACCCCCCTGCACCCCTAATTACCCCCCTGCACCCCTAATTGCCCCCCTTTGACCCTTAATTGCCTCCCAGCACCCCTAATTGCCCCCCTGCACCCTTAATTGCCCCCCCTACACCCCTAATTGCCCCCTGCACCCCTAATTGCCCCCTTGGACCCTTAATCACCCCCCTGTACCCCTAATTGCCCCCCTTGACCCCTAATCACCCCCCTGCACCCCTAATTGCCCCCCTTGAACCCCTAATTGCACCCCTGCACCCTTAATTGCCCCCCTGCACCCCTAATTGCCCCCCTGCACCCCTAATTGCCCCCCTTTGACCCTTAATTGCCCCCCTGCACCCCTAATTGCTCCCCTGCACTCCTAATCACCCCCCTGCACCCCTAATTGCCCCCCTTGGACCCTTAATTGCCTCCCACCATCCCTAATTGCCCCCCAACATCCTTAATCACCCCCCTGCACCCCTAATTGCCCCCCAGCACACCTAATTGCCCCCCTTGAACCCTTAATTGCCCCCCTGCACCCCTAATTGCCCCCCAACATCCTTAATCACCCCCCTGCACCCCTAATTGCCCCCCTGCACCCCTAATTGCCCCCAGCACCCCTAATTGTCCCCCAACATCCTTAATCACCACCCTACACCCCTAATTGCCCCCCTTGAACCCCTAATTGCCCCCCTGCACCCCTAATTGCCCCCAGCATCCTTAATCACCACCCTGCACCCCTAATTGCCCCCTTGAACCCCTAATTGCCCCCCTTCACCCTTAATCACCCCCCTGCACCACTAATCACCCCCCTGCACCCCTAATTGCCCCCCTGCACCCCTAATTGCCTCCCTTGAACCCTTAATCACCCCCCTGCACCCCTAATTGCCCCCCTTGAACCCTTAATTGCCCCCCTGCACCCCTAATCACCCCCCAACACCCCTAATTGCCCCCCTTGACCCTTAATTGCCCCCCTGCACCCCTAATTGCCCCCCAACATCCTTAATCACCCCCCTGCACCCCTAATTGCCCCCGTTGAAACCCTAATTGCCCCCCTGCACTCCTAATCACCCCCCTGCACCCCTAATTGCCCCCCTTGGACCCCTAATTGCCCCCCTGCACCCCTAATCACCCCCCTGCACCCCTAATTGGCCCCCTTGAACCTTAATTGCCCCCCAGCACCTCTAATTGCCCCCAGCATTCTTAATCACCACCCTGCACCCCTAATTGCCCCCTTGGACCTTTAATTTCCCCCCAACACCCCTAATTGCCCCCCTGCACCCCTAATTGCCCCCCAGCATCCTTAATCACCACCCTGCACCCCTAATTGCCCCCCTTGAACCCCTAATTGCCCCCCAACACCCCTAATTGCCCCCCTGCACTCCTAATCACCCCCCTGCACCCCTAATTGCCCCCCTTGAACCCCTAATTGCCCCCAGCATCCTTAATCACCACCCTGCACCCCTAATTGCCCCCCTGCACCCCTAATTGCCCCCAGCACCCCTAATTGTCCCCCAACATCCTTAATCACCACCCTACACCCCTAATTGCCCCCCTTGACCCCTAATTGCCCCCCTGCACACCTAATTGCCCCCCTTGAACCCTTAATTGCCCCCTTGAACCCTTAATCACCCCCCTGCACCCCTAATTGCCCACTTGGACCCTTAATTGCCCCCCTGCACCCCTAATTGCCCCCCTTGAACCCTTAATTGTCCCCCTGCACCCCTAATTGCCCCCCAACATCCTTAATCACCCCCCTGCACCCCTAATTGCCCCCTTGAACCATTAATTGCCCCCCTTCACCTTTAATCACCCCCCTGCACCACTAATCACCCCCCTGCACCCCTAATTGCCCCCTTGATCCTTGATTGCCCCCTAGCACCTCTAATTGCCCCCCTTGAACCCCTAATTGCCCCCCTGCACCCTAATCACCCCCTGCACCCCTAATTGCCCCTTTGACCCTTAATTGCCCCCCAGCACCCCTAATCACCCCCCTGCACCCATAATTGCCCCCCTTGGACCCCTAATTGCCCCCTGCACCCCTAATTGCCCCCTTGGACCCTTAATCACCCCCCTGCACCCCTAATTGCCCCCCTTGGACCCTTAATTGCCCTCCAACACCCCTAATTGCCCCCCTTGGACCCCTAATTGCCCCCTGCACCCCTAATTGCCCCCTTGGACCCTTAATTGTCCCCCTGCACCCTTAATTGCCCCCCTGCACCCCTAATTGCCCCCCCTGCACCCCTAATTGCCCCCCTGCACTCCTAATCACCCCCCTGCACCCCTAATTGCCCCCTTGGACCCTTAATTGTCCCCCCTACACCCCTAATTGCCCCCCTTGGACCCTTAATTGCCCCCCTGCACCCCTAATTGCCCCCCTGCACTACTAACACATCCCCCTGCACCCCTAATTGCCCCCTTGGACCTTTAATTGTCCCCCCTACACCCCTAATTGCCCCCCTTGATCCTTAATTGCCCCCCTGCACTCCTAATCACCCCCCAGCACCCCTAATTGCCCCCAGCATCCTTAATCACCACCCTGCACCCCTAATTGCCCCCTTGGACCTTTAATTACCCCCCTGCACCTCTAATTGCCCCCCTGCACCCCTAATTGCCCCCTTGGACCCTTAATCACCCCCCTGCACCCCTAATTGCCCCCCTGCACTCCTAATCACCCCCCTGCACCCCTAATTGCCCCCCTTGGACCCTTAATTGCCTCCCAGCACCCCTAATTGCCCCCAGCATCCTTAATCACCACCCTGCACCCCTAATTGCCCCCCTTGAACCCCTAATTGCCCCCCAACACCCCTAATTGCCCCCCTGCACTCCTAATCACCCCCCTGCACCCCTAATTGCCCCCCTTGAACCCCTAATTGCCCCCCCTGCACCCCTAATTGCCCCCTTGGACCCTTAATTGCCCCCAACACTCGTAATTGCCCCCTGCACCCCTAATTGCCCCCCAGCACCCTTAATTGCACCCCTAATTACCCCTTGGAGCCTTAATCACCCCCCTGCACCCCTAATTACCCCTTGGACCCTTAATTGCCCCCTGCACCCCTAATTGCCCCCCTGCACCCCTAATTGCCCCCTTGGACCTTTAATTGCCCCCCAGCACCCCTAATTGCCTCCTTGGACCCTTAATTGCCCCCTGCACCCCTAATTGCCCCCCAGCACCCTTAATTGCACCCCTAATTACCCCTTGGAGCCTTAATCACCCCCCTGCACCCCTAATTACCCCTTGGACCCTTAATCACCCCCCTGCACCGCTAATTGCCCCCTTGAACCCCTAATTGCCCCCCTACACCCCTAATTGCCCCCCAAATCGCCCCAAACCTTCAATAACGCCCCCCAAAACCCCCTCCAACCCCTCCAAAACCCACCCTCCAACCCCTCCAAAACCCCCCAGCCCCCCCCAAATCCTCCCTGGGGTGGGGGAGGGGCCGCCTCCTTATCCTGGACCCCCCTCCCCAATTTGGGGGTGTCCCCCCCCCGTCCCCCCCCAGGTGTATGAGCAGCTCTACGACACCCTGGACATCGCCGGCAGCCCCCGAGATCCGGGCACATGCCACAGCCAAGGTACCCCAAAACCCCCCAGGGACCCCCAAAACCACCCCCAGGGACACCCAAAACCACTCCCAGGGACCCCAAAGATCCCCAGGGACCCCCAAAACCACCCCCAGGGACCCCCCAAACCACCCCCAGGCACCCCAAAGCTCCCCAGGGACCCCCAAACCCTCTCAGGGACCCCCACATCAGCCCAGGGACCCAAAAGATCCCCAGGGACCCCCAAAACCCCTCCCTGGGACCCCCCAAAACCCCTCCCAGGGGACCCACAAATCACTCCCGGGACCCCAAAGCTCCCCAGGGACCCCCAAAACCCTCCCAGAGACCACAAAGATCCCCAGGACCCCCAAAACCCTCCCCAGGGACCCCCAAATCACTCCCTGGGGACCCCCAAACCATTCCCAGGGACCCCCAAACCACTCCCAGGGACCGCAAAGATCCCCAGGGACCCCCCAAAACCAGCCCCAGGGACCCCCAAAACCACTCCCAGGGACCCCCAAAACCACTCCCAGGGACACCAAAGCTCCCAGGGACCCCCAAAACCACCCCCAGGGACCCCAAACTACTCCCAGGGACCTTCAAAACCCCCCAGGGACCCCCAAACCACTTCCCAGGGACCCAAAGATCCCCAGGGACCCCCAAAACACTCCCTGGGACCCCAGGGACATCCAGGGTACCCCAAACCCTCCCTGGGACCCCCAAACCACTCCCAGGGACCCCAAAGCTCCCCAGGGACCCCCAAAACCACCCCCAGGGTACCCCCAAACCACTCCCAGGGGACCCCAAAGATCCCCAGGGATCCCCAAACCCTCCCAGGGACCCCCCAAATCAGCCCAGGGACCCCCAAACCACTCCCAGGGACCCCAAAGATCCCAGAGACCCCCAAAACCCCTCCCCAGGGACCCCCAAAACCCCTCCCAGGGGACCACCAAACCATTCCCAGGGACCCCTAAAAGCTCCCAGGGACCCTCAAAACCACTCCCAGGGACCCCAAAGATCCCAGAGACCCCCAAAGCTCCCCAGGGACCCCCAAAACCCCTCCCAGGGACCCCCAAATCAGCCCAGGGACCCCAAACCCCTCCCAGGGACCCCAAAGCTCCCCAGGGACCCCCAAAACCACTCCCAGGGACCCCAGAGCTCCCCAGGGACCCCCAAATCAGCCCAGGGGACCCCAAACCCCTCCCAGGGACCCCAAAGCTCCCCAGGGACACCCAAACCATTCCCAGGGACCCCCAAACCCTGCCAGGGACCCCCAAATCAGACCAGGGACCCCAAAGATCCCCAGGGACCCCCAAACCCTCCCAGGACCCCCAAACCACTCTCAGGGACCCCAAAGATCCCCAGGGACTCCCAAATCACTCCCTGGGACCCCCAAACCACTCCCAGGGACCCCCAATTCCCCCCTGGGACCCTCAAATCAGCCCAGGGACCCCCAAACCACTCCCAGGGACCCCAAAGATCCCCAGGGACCCCAAAACCCCTACCAGGGACCCCCAAACCACTCCCAGGGACCCCAAAGATCCCCAGGGACCCCCAAACCCTCCCAGGGACCCCCAAATCAGCCCAGGGACCCCCAAACCCCTCACAGGGACCCCCAAAACCACCCCCAGGGACCCCCAAACCACTCCAGGGACCCCAAAGATCCCCAGGGACCCCCAAAACCCTCCCTGGGACCCCAAACCCTCCCAGGGACCTCAAAACCCCCCTGGGACCTCCAAAACCTCCCAGGGACCCCCAAATCACTCCCTGGGACCCCCAAAGCTCCCCAGACACCCCCAAAACCCCTCCCAGGACCCCCCAAATCAGCCCAGGGACCCCAAAGCTCCCCAGGGACCCTCAAAACCCTCCCCAGGGACCCCCAAATCAGCCCAGGGACCCCAAAACCCCCCAGGGACCCCCCAAAACCACCCCCAGGGACCCCCAAATCAGCCCAGGGACCCCAAAGCTCCGCAGGGACCCCCAAAACCACTCCAGGGACCCCCAAAGCTCCCCAGGGACCCCCAAAACCCTCCAGGGACCCCCAAATCAGCCCAGGGACCCCAAAGATCCCCAGGGACCCCCAAAACCCCCCAGGGACCCCCCAGGGACACCCCAGGGTATCCCAACCCCCCCCCGGGACCCCAAAGATCCCCAGGGACCCCCAAACCCTCCCAGGGACCCCCAAATCAGCCCAGGGACCCCAAAGATCCCCAGGGATCCCCAAAACCCTCCCTGGCACCCCCAAAACCACTCCCAGGGACCCCCAAAACCACTCCCAGGGACCCCAAAGCTCCCCAGGGACACCCAAAACCCCTCCCAGGGACCCCCAAATCACTCCCAGGGACCCCCAAATCAGCCCAGGGACCCAAAGATCCCCAGGGATCCCCAAAACCCTCCCTGGCACCCCCAAAACCACCCCCAGGGACCCCCAAATCAGCCCAGGGACCCCCAAACTACTCCCAGGGACCCCTAAAGCTCCCCAGGGACCCCCAAATCAGCCCAGGGACCCCAAAGCCCCCCAGGGACCCCCCCAGGGACCCCCAAAACCTCCCCAGGGACCCCCAAACCACTCCCAGGGACCCCCAAACCCCTCCCAGGGACCCCAAAGCCCCCCAGGGACCCCCAAACTACTCCCAGGGACCCCCAAATCAGCCCAGGGACCCCCAAAGCCCCCCAGGGACCCCCCCCAGGGACCCCCAAAACCTCCCCAGGGACCCCCAAACCACTCCCAGGGACTCCAAAGCCCCCCAGGGACCCCAAACCACTCCAAGGGACCCCAAACCCACCCCCAGGGACCCCAAACCCTTCCCTGGGGACCCCAATAACCCCCTCAGCACCCCAATAACCCCCTCAGGGACCCCAAAACTACCCTCTGGGACCCCAAAACCACCCCTAGGGACCACAATAACCCCCTCAAGGACCCCAAACCCCTCCCTGGGGAGCTCAAAACTACCCTCTGGGATCCCAATAACCCCCTCAGGGACCCCAATAACCCCCCCAGGGACCCCAAAACTACCCCCAGGACCCCAATAACCCCCTCAGGGACCCCAATAACCCCCCAGGGACCCAAATAACTCCCCCAGCATCCCAATAACCCCCTCAAGGACCCCAATAACTCCCTCAAGGACCCAAATCCCTCCCTGGGGACCTCAAATCTACCCTCTGGGACCCCAATAACCCCCTCAGGGACCCCAAAACTACCCCTCTGGGACCCAATAACTCCCTCAGAGACCCCAAAACTACCCCCAGGACCCCAATAACCTCCCCAGGGACCCCAAAACTACCCCAAGGGACCCCAATAACCCCCTCTGGGACCCCAAACCCCCTCTGGGGACCCCAAAACTAGCTCCAGGACCCCAATAACCCCCCAAGGGACCCCAAATAACGA